>NC_056727.1:1142481698-1142786698 GCF_019279795.1 Protopterus annectens | reverse complement strand
TTTTTTTCAATAAACCTATATAGATAAACTTTTATATTGTTATGTCTGTATATGTACATCATGTAGTTGTATGTAAGTATCTATCTAAAGATGTGACTAGTGTTCATTTTGTTTTATGGACAGAACTGATAAGAACAAAAGTAATCATCTGTCATGGTTAGGTTCCTGTCCCAGAGACTTCCCATACTCTGGAACAGGCTACCCATCTATGTCAAGCAAAGTTCTTCATTAGCACTCTTCAAGAAAAATCTTGATGAGTGGATGGGAAATAGGAAATACACCCCGGGGATCACTTCTGTGTCTCTGCTCGACAGTGGCACAGGAAAATAACTTTCTTGGGTGGTGTAAGCCAGGGAACCTTGTTGGCTAGGCTTACGTAGGCCATTGGACCCATAGCCTAGTACCTGCCTATGAACCTATGGTGTTAGTAGCAAACATTAATAAATAAATGCAAATTATTAATATGTCATGTAAATATTGCAGTCTGACTGAATGTAATCCTCAGTAATCTAAAAGAAAATCAAACATTTTACAAAGGTCAGGACAAAAATATGAGCCAAAATTGAGGATGTTCTGTAAAATCAGGGACAAGCGAGAGATATGAATGCACTCCTTTCACAGCTGTGAATAAAGGATGTTGGTTGATGAACAAAGCTAGATATTAAGAGTCTCTTACTTATTGTTCAGAAAATGCATGCTGATGTAAAACCTGTTATTTTAACTTTTTTAAGTGAAATAAAGTCATTTTTAAAAACTGAACCTGATTTTGGGCATTTTCCCATTATTTTTTGCCTTTGTCTTCAGTGAAGTTGAGAGTTATGGCTGTACCATATTGGGATATACTGAACTCTACGCAGGCTGTACAGGGGTAGGACTGTTTAGGGAAGTAGCTAGCAGGGCACGGTCTGGACTATAGAACAAAGAGCTTGTCAAACTGAAGTAATACAGTAATAAAGAAAATAGAAATCTGAAAATATAAAATTAAAGGGGTGGCAAGGTGAGGCATAGGCTGACTTCTTTTATGAGTGTGATGGTGTTCAGTTCAGCAGATTATGTGTCTCGGTGGATAACTGGTTGTTGTGCATTTTTAATCACCTGGTCTGCAAATTTAACTGCTTGTTTTCTACTGGCCCTTGTATGTTCCTAAAAGGGAACACTTGCACTATCCGTCCATATACTGCAAGCATTGTTAAAGTGTGAAGCAACTAGTTACAACATTAGTTTGCTCTTTTTCTTACTCTCAGCTATTAAACTGTCACATTAACTTGTTATGTGATCTAGTTGTAGGTGGTTTTACTTCTGCTGCTATTACTCTGTTTCAAATGTCTAAGATGGTATCCGTAGAGAAAAGTGCCTGAGAACTGATATCATGAATGAACATATGAAATGGCGACAGAAGCTGTATGTGTCATTTCCCAGGCTAATACTGTCTGAATCCATATTTGCAATTACAAAGTAAGCTGGTAAAGAAATCAACAGTTTTCCTCCATTAGAAAATTAGAAATGTTTTCCGATGCACAAATGGATATGAAGTCACTATAATTACTCTGAAACTTCTAATGGTATGCTCTTATCCAACTCTGTCTTTCCCTGAAGGATTAATATAAATGTTTTGTTGTTGATTTTTTATATTCTTCCCTCTTTTTGGAATGCAGCTTTTCAAACATTAAGCTGCCATTAGATTCCCTAAAGTATGCAGGAAAATGCAAATGCTTTTTCCCTGCATCCCCCCCCCCCTTTTTTTTTCTCACTCTCTCTCGAATTTTACCTTCTGAGACTCTTTTCTTTTATTATTTTTTCTAGCTTTCTTTTAGACACCAGTAGCGCAGTCTCAGTTTTAATCAAAGTAACCATATCCATTGTCAGATTTCTTTTTTTTCCTTCTCACTGGGTACTGCCAAGCTTTAATCAGTACTGTCAGATAACATACTTCTCAGTACACTTTTACCAAGATCCCAAATTAGATATAAATACTTATTTTTCGGACAATAGATTAATTCCCCTAACTAGCAGCAATCTCAACTAATGCAGGCACATATGTTTTATGCCCCAAGTGACAGGACTGGTCATAGCCTACCAATGATGTCTGTTGTAGGCATTCAGAGGCATTATGCTCTGCATTGTCTGTTAATCAGAAGAGACACTGCTTCAAATGGCAGATTTCTAAACAGGATTATCAATGTAACCCATGACTCAGGAACAAGATTTTGTGAAGGACTGCCAGATATTTTCAAATCATTGCTTTGTTTGTTTTGATTAAATTAGCTTGTCATATTCAATATTATACAGGAGGCAAATGCAATCAGATTTAGTTTAGTCTAATTTAAATCAAGATGTCAAAAATATGTGTACCAGTTTGGTGGTAGGTCCTAGAATCAGCATGTAAAGCCATACTATAAAGTTAACAGGCATAAAAATACAAGATTTGGAAGTACAATTCGAAAAAGAAAAGTACAGATGACCACGAAAGGCCTGTGCTACTGGGCTGCTGGGATGTAGCCTTCTGTTTTTATTTAATTTAAGATATTTTTTAAATTAAATTTAAAAATGTAGTAGTTTTCATCTGTGAGTTGTCACAGAAAAACAACAGAACTCCTACAGATGTAGAGTATACCATACTGCATATACGTACAGGTCCTTCTGCCATTAACAATGTGGCTGGCTGTTCATTATAACTTAGTTCAGTAATATGATGGTGTTTTTTCGGTTAATATTTCCCTAACTCTTATTCTCATTGCTGCTTTAGCTTGATTCTGCTGCATTATCTTAGTGCATAAGGAAACAGAGGTACAACTATATACTTGAATACAGTTCTACTACACTAACCTGCTTCAGTGTTACAATATGAAAATAAGTTTTAATTCATAGTCATCTTCCCAATATGTTAGTTAAACCTATTCAGAAGCTCCAGTATGGAACTAGTTTTAATTCAGTTTTATTCTCCCCATGATTCAGAGCCTAAAATCTGTCAGACAGATGAGCTAAGTCCAGAATATGCAGACTTTCCCAGGAACAATTCATTAAGTACAGAAGTACAATGGGGTATGTAAGTCCAAAGTAAAATTTTGTGCACAAAGTAATTGGAGAGCAAAATTAGTGCCTTGATGCAGTTATTCATTAAATTATTTCAACAGTATACAGCATTATTTATTTATTCAACATGAATGTACTGCTGCTCTTTGTGAATGACGTTTTTTTGATATGTAGGGACCAATAATCTACTTCTCTGATAAATAAAATGTGTTTTTAACTAGAGCTTACATCAGGGGATCACTTCAATGGCTCTGCTGAACAGAGGCACAAGGAACTAATCTAAGGGGATGGCGAAAGCCAACAGATTCCGGCTAGGCTTATAAATGCCTTTGGGCAGATAGCCTAGTACCTACCTATCAACCTATAGCTGAACACAAGAGTTTCCTTTGTGCTTCCCATGTCTACATTCAGAATGAAGAATATGCTTTGCCTTTCTAATGTTAAGAACTCAATTCTAAAGAATACAGGAAAATACTGGGGAAATTCATGAAGGTACCATGATGTGTACACCTCCATGTACCCACTGCGGTAAACATTTGGTATTCAACAGCCCTGACATGGTGATGCATGGTGCTCTAGTATGAAGACTTGCAGCATTGTATATGGCAGCATACACAATCATGCTGAATACTAATGAGGCAGTCTGAGGGAGAGGCATATGCTAATTAGCTATGTGGCCACTGTCCTGGAACTAACTCCAGGAAGCCATCTATAAACTAAGTGATTCAAAAAAAACATTCATTCATGTAGATCAGCATGTCAGGCCCCACCATGTCATGGTAGTGAACATGACTAAAAGGCTGTGTTCATTTACCTACCACAGCCATGGTATGGGGATCATGGGTTTCATTGGACACCAGGGATAAGCCAACAATGAAGTGCCATAATGGCATCATCATCATCAGTATGAGGATCAGGTGTGGGGGAACACCAGACACCAGAGATTACTCTCCCTTAAATACCAAAATGGCATTGACATCTTAACAGAGATCAGGGGTGGGGAGAAACACCAGACACCAGAGACTACTCTCCCTTAAACACCAAAATGACACCAACATCTTTATATGGATCAGGGGTGGGGGAATTTCCAGACACCAGAGACTACTCTCCCTTAAACACCAAAAAGGCACTGACAAATTAACAGGGGTTGGGGATAGGGTGGAAACACCAGACACCAGAGACTACGCTGCCCTAAACACCAAAATGGCATCAACATCTTTACAGCGATCAGGGGTGGAGGAGTAACACTAGACGCCAGGGACAACTCTACCTTTAAGTGCACAATAGCACCTAAATTAGTAAAAGGGTCTTGGGGTAGGGGTATATTCTAGACACCAGGGACTACTCTACCTTTAAGTGCCATTGTGGCACCAACAGTTTGGGGATTGGGGTGGGGGGATGCTAGATGTCAGAGTCTACAAATGTGCTATAATGGCACATAAACTACTACTGGGATTGGGTGGAGGGGCACTCTAGTCATCAGAGCATACTAAGCATGTGCCATAGTGGCACTTCAGCTATTACGGGGTTCGAAGGTGGGCAAACCATGGGAGGGTAGACAGATCAGGGACTGTAGAGTATGTGTGTGTGTGTGTGTGTGTGTGTGTGTGTGTGTGTGTGTGTGTGTGTGTGTGTGTGTGTGTGTCTGTGTGTGTGTGTACTTGTATGTGCCTACACGTGCAGCAGTTTACTACTGTGGCATGCAGATCAGCACTGATCTGTGTGTTGTGGCAATAACTGTGATTCAGAGATGTAAATTAGCTGATAATGAGGTCTTTCCTCATCACAGACACTATTTCCCAGAATTGCAAAATACCACATTGTGGGAGCAGGACCTAAGGCACACACTATTCTCTTTAATGATTTCCCAAGACTGTTTTTCAAAATTAAAAATTTTAATTGCCGGGTAAGCTGAATTTATTACTCCTCAACATTTATCTAGCTTCATGCTATATGTATACATGCACAAACACATTTTCCCCTAACACATTTTTTTACATGAGTAATACTATCTCTTTACAGATATTTTACTTACCTGTTTTGTGACCTACAGGGGAGTTTTGCCATAGCTTTGACAATTGTCATCATAGTCACAAAAGCTTGTACTGCATACCCAATCTGCCTTTCACCTTTCCAATAGTCCCATAGTATATGCTTTTGCCTAATGCCTGATAGAGTATAAATGTTTGAGTCTACGCTATTTTTTCATTTTGGGCATTGATACTGACTGTGGTTTACTTGAGGCCTCCTCCTTCCTGATGTCATTTGTCAGCTAATGGTCTATAGCAAGGCTCAAGTCTGGGAATGCTCTGTAAACGCAGTTAAATGTGAGTGTGTGTGTGTGTGTGTGTGTGTGTGTGTGTGTGTGTGTGTGTGTGTGTGTGTGTGTGTGTGTGTGTGTGTATTGTGACGATAGGAGGTACTGCCAGCCATGTCAGGAGAAATGAGGTAGTGGATGTGTAACACATGCCAGCACAGCTAGCTGGAATTTTGTAAATAATTATATATTATTTGTATATTAAACTGATTTGTACAGATGCTTGTGCTGAAAATGTTATTTGTGAGGTTTGTTAAAATGTATCAACAGTGTGCCCTGCTGGAAGGAAAAGAAATGCACATGTATTATTGTAACTGATTTAGATGTATATGTTTTAACAGCATATACTGGAAGGGAAAATGTTAATCCACTTGACTTTGAAAAATATACTTGAAATTAAATTACATTATGGGTTAAGTCATAAATATGTTATTCCTCAGTTTTAAATGGAGCCAGAGAAGCAATGTCTGTGCAAGAGAATAAGTTGTAGCTGCTGTAGGAAGAGTGGAATAGTTTTATGGTCTTATGACTTCCAGCAGCTGCACCACATCTGAGCAATGCACTTGTGTGTCTATTATTATCATGTAGGTGCTAAAATCCTGACAGCTTCTAGTGTTGGCAATAGCATGGGAACCAGAAGTTAGATGACCAGATGTATATGATGTAATTCTGTACAGAAATAATGTTTTACTATTAGATGAGACTGATGTCTCTGGAGCATTCTGTATTCTGTCTTGAATTTGACAACAAAGACCACTCACCCACATTATCTTGCCTTGCTCTATTCAGTAAGTAGGAATAGTAATTCTTTTAGTCAATCAGGAATATATAGTGAGACTAGCTAAATACTGTTTTTCTATTACTGTGTGAAACTTTCCACCAGTGTTATTTTTAATATTTCCCATGACTGAAACTCTGATGTTTACTATAAATAGATATTTAGTATTTTCAGGTTCTTCTATTATTTATTATTAAATATATTTAAACTTCTCATTGTGGCTGGTCCTTTTTAGAAAATATTTAAGCTTTGAGAGTATTTGCATATATTTATTTAGTGATAACTCTGGCCACTCCTGAAAATCTTGCTGTTTGAACAACATTACCATTTATACTAATATTAACTTCACTCAGTATAATTGGATACCCTTTTAAGAGCTTTATAGTAACTGACTGGTGGCAGTGAATATAAATTATAGTCTGGGCAAAACTGGTAGAGCAGTTAATCTGTGCCATCCTTTCAAAGGTGTGTGTGTGTGTGTGTGTGTGTGTGTGTGTGTGTGTGTGTGTGTGTGTGTGTGTGTGTGTGTGTGTGTGTGTGTGTGTGTGTTAAAAATGACATCTCAAAGAGTGTGTGTGTCAGCTACTTGGGTCAGGAGCACGAAGCACTGGTTTCACAGAGAGAGTAGTGGAGGACTTGGCTTGGGCATTCAGCGGAGGGCTTAACTCTGAAGCTGTGCCAGTGGAGAGTCTTGCTGGAGACCTGGAGGGAGACAGAAAAATACAGAACACAGGCTGACTGTGATCCCTGTGTGCTCTTAAGGGAAATTGTGCTTGATGCAGAGTTCTGCATCTGGAAATACTGTGTGTCCCCATTTGTATTCCAAGTGAACATCCCTCTCCAGTGTCAGTGGTTAGAATTCAGGATCCTTGAGTCATTGAATACTGGCCCAGATACACACACACACACACACACACACACACACACACACACACACACACACACACACACACACACACACACACACACATATACACACACACACACACACACACACACACACACACACACATATACATATATTATATATATATATATATATATATATATATATATATATATATACACATATATATATATGTCTTTTTTTCTGTGTGTGTCTCTCAGAAATATGTGGTTTATTTTTTTTAACTATTTTAATCCTTCAAGCCCACACATTCAAGCCCTTTTCCTCACCTTTCTGGCCTACCCATTCACCACTGGCTGGTCATAACCACACTGGCAGCTGGATTAATTCTCTTCACAAGTTTTTGATCATGTGCCTTTTCCTCAACTGAAACTGAATTAAATGATATTCCATCAAAAAATAAAATTGCAAACCAAATGTTTTTTTACCTCAAAATGGCCTCTATGATCTACTTGTAGACTTACTAAATGCCTTTAATCCTTTTGATTTTTCTCAGTTTGCATCTGAGCTCAAAAGAATATCTGAGGTGACCTTGAGATGACTGCATACTGATCAACAGGATAACTTCAGCTCTGCAGTGTGAAAAAAGAAGCTAAGAAAAAGGAATGCCACTGAAATTTATTTATTTTTTGTAAAATTCAATTACTGGGTAGTAAATACACTTCCTGGATGCCAGCAAAGAAGAAAATTGAAAAACATGAAATAAAATCAACCAGAAAAAGTGAAAAGAAAACATTATCTTGGAAGTATTCTGCAGCTGTTCAACAAAAGCAGTTCAAGCTTCAGCTTTAGTTCAAGAGTTGGATTCTAGTAATTTAGATGAAATAATAAATCAAATGCACTCAGAGGTGATTAAAATAAATGAAATAGTGAAGGGATGTATCAATTCAACTAACTGGCTGGAGAAATTTGAAGAACTTTTAACTAGCCATTCAGATGAACTGATAAAACTGCAAAAATTAGAGGCTGACATGAAGAAAAAGCTGGCCAAATATGAGGTTTCTCAAGAAGAACAGTTTAAAAAAATAGTAGTGTTAGAAGACAGATCATGCAGTCAAAACCTGAGACTTTCTGCTGTACCAGAGATCCTGGAAGGACAGACTGTGTTAATTTTGTGAAAGCACAAATAAGCAGCTGAAGTGGTGTTCCAAAGCAGAATTTGTTAACTGAAAGGGCACATTGAGTGTATGCTCCAAAACTGGCCAAGAGAAAATAGCCAAGACCTATATTAGTAAAACTGCAATCATACCAACAAAAAGACTTGATTCTGACAAATTTGCAGCAGAAGGGCAAAGTATTAAAATTGGAGACAACAGAATGTTTGTAGAAGATTATTCATTGCACACTAGGTGGAAGAAAAGCAAATTTATCCCAGCAATCAAGGAATGTCAACAGGCAGGTGTGAGATTCAAGCTGCTATATCCAGCTGTCTTCAATGTGTTTTTTTCCTGCAGGATGAAAGTCATTTTTTGACACAAAACAGGCTAAGGAGGAAATAAAAAGCTTATCCAACAAAAAGTGAGTCAGCAAGCAAAAGGGGACCCTGCTTCTCATTCTTCTGATGGTAAAGTTTATACAGAGACATTGCCAGTGAAACCTTTTCCAATGTTCCAAAGGAAAATGCTTGAAAGACAGAAAAAAGCACAGGAGTTGACTAGAAGAATAAGCAGTGCTTTGCACTTGAACCAGACTCTGGCGTTGGGAAATGGTGATCAACAGGAAGAACAGCAACTCTGAAATTAATGAATAAATGGAGGAATGTACAGCATTTTATCACATTTGTGAAATATGGTTTTGCAAAAAAAGGTGGCTTAAAAACACTGGACTTTTGTTGACTTTGTTAAACTTGTGGGTGGACTATAAAGCATATAGTCCACATTATATCAGTAATGTTTAGAAGGACACTAAAACTGGGGAAACTAAACGTAGGTAAAACAATACTTATTCTTATTATTAGTATTTGTCTAAAACATTTCAATGATATAAACTGCATGTTATATACAGTAAAAAAGTAGTTTGTAGTTGGGGGTGTTTTAAATGTGGGGGGGATTTTCATTGATTTTTGTATTTGTTAAAGATATTAATGTAAACAGGTACTTTTTAAAATGTAGGTTTTACAGTATAACAAAATAAAAAGGCTGGGCAAAAACAGGTTTAATGTTCATATGCTCTGATCTTACACTGCTGGGGTAGAGGTGGAGTGTGAAAGTACACTGATTATATTATTTGCAGAATTAGGATATTTTCAATTTTTATGTTACAAAGGTGAATGACTGGATTACTGCCTTTGGCTTAAGCTGCAAACAGGTGTTTTGTGATCATGTAATCTTCAAAAATAAGGCAAAGTGATTTAAGCCATGAAAATGCTAAATGTCTTACAACTGCAAAGATATTAGGTTGTTTGTTTTCCACTAGTAAATATTCAGAGGAGTCAAGATGTCTGCAGCTGAGGGCAGCTGTGCATTCTTTTCTGAGTGGAATTTACAAAGACTCATTGCTGAGTACACTTCCATGGGGACAAGCTGCCTGCAGATGCAAGCAGTTAATCTTGAGAATTTTGAGTATTCTTTGCTGAGGGAAAGGCAAAATTTAAAGGTACAATGGCAAACAGTTCAGTGAAAAAAATATGTTTAAAATTATGGGAAGTGAATAAATGATAACAACCTCAATATGAGCCGTAATACTTTAATGCAGTTAATAGAAGAGTGTATAATTTAGTTTTGTTTAAAGATAGCCAGTGCACCTTTTCTTAGGGCTAAAAGATAATGCTTTCTTAAAACATGCAAGCTCTTTTTCATAGCTGGGAGGGGAAGAGAGCAACCTAGCTCAATGGATGGTTGACCACAAATTGACTACTATGCTGGTGACAATGTCCCTCATGGACAGAGGCACTCAGTTTTAATTACCATAGACTTATCTCTGTGAACTTCATTCAGCTAACCACTGACAATTGGGGCAACTCGGGATAAATATGGCTAGGCTTGTAAGGGCTCTATGGCCATTAGCCTAGTAACCTTTTATGAACCTATGAACCTAAAAGAACAAACAGCAATCAGTGTAAGCGGGTACATAGGCTATAGCATGTGCTTTAGCATAAGCACCCTTAATTTTAGGTTAGATAATGCCTGTAGGTACAGCTGTTAGTTTGGGGTAACTTTTCCCTTCTGGAGGGTTACACTTCATGTTTTGAAGATAGGTTTTTGCAAGATCAAATTGCAATAAAGAGTGGGGGGTTATGGCTGCATAGTAAATACAAAAAGCACAGAGTGAGTGGGTGAATACATATAATTAATGTTTTTTTCACTTAAAGGCAGGTTTGCCTGAACTGAAGTAATTTGAGTTCAGATTTCTTTCACCAATAGAAATGAAGGGGGGTGGTGGCAACCCCTATTTGGATTGTCCAGTGATAAGACTATAAGACTTATCAAAGCAGACAAAGGTGAGACAACAATAATTATGAATGTGGGTGATTATGAAAAAAGTATTTTTTAAATGTTAAATGGTCAGAATTGTTATAAGAAAGTCGGCAAGTTTGAAATATCTAAATGTTATAGGAAATTTGGCATAGCGAAGCAAGGATCATTATCAGAACATCTATATCATTTTTTCTAGTTGTGGATCCAGTGATGGGAGAGAGTGTTGGGATTCCAAAAATATACAAAAACAATGTGAACCCACCAATATGACCAACAGTCATATCTAAGGGATCCAAGCTAGAGCCTTTGTCTTCATTTACAGATTTAGCCTTAAAAGAAGTTGTGGAAAAAAATCCTTCTTTTTAAGGGACTCTTGATTTTAAAGAAACATATCTGAAGTGATTTAGGGCCAACAGACACTCTTGTCACCATAAATGTTATTTCTTTACATAGTAATTCCCTAGGATTTTAAATTTAAATGTGCTTGCAATATGTTATTGAAAGAGAGTGATTATTCTGTTGAACAGATTGGACTATTGAGTGAAGTAATTTTAAATAGCACTTTTTTCCTGTGTAAGGATATATATTTCAAACAAAAGATGGGGGTGGCCATGGAAGCCACCATGGCCTCAGTGCTGTTAATTTGTTGATGTCTTTTTTGGAAAGTGCTTTTTTTGTACAGTCACATGTTCCTTAAAAGGCCAAGATGTACACTTGTTTTACTTATGACATTTTTAATATGGAATGGACCATGAGAAGGGTTGCTGTATTTATGGTGTTCATTAATGACATTTTTTGAATTTACACATACGAGTTATAGTAATGTAATTGTATTTTAGGTGTTTTGGTATACAGAGATGGAGAGCAAGAAAAGTTAAACACATGTGTATCATATAATAATGACTCTAGTAATGGTTTGTTGCATTTCGAAAGTATGCTGCCAAATCATATTAAGAGAAGTGTAATTAAACCTACGAGTGTGCATACAGGATGTTTAACACCAGACACTACAATGTTAGATACTATAAATGTATATTTAATGCAGAAATTTATAAAAAAAGAGCTTATCCATCTACACTTGTAAAAGAATAAATATGGAGGGGGTAATGAAGTCAAAAGAAGAAAATGTCCTAATTACAAATGTCTACTTAAAAAAGTAATGAAAATATTAAATTGTTAGTGAGAGGGACTATAATTTTAGTAGGATATTTATTATTGCTGTAATTATTATAAAACATTGGCACATGATTTTGTGTTCCTAAATTAATTTTATTCAAAATATGTGGTTGTGTGGTTTGTTTCAGAAATATAAGTGTATTTAACGTGTAGTACAGTGGAATGAAATTCAGTTTGATGAAGTCTGTTGATCCTACAGGTGATTTTAAAGGATGCGAAAGTGCTTACTAATTTTTTCTTTATTATTAAATATTTGGAATATAGATTTTTGTCTTCCATTATCATTCTCTTTCCAGGAGTGGATTATCTGCTTCGACATTTTTCCTGGAAGGGTTTACACTCCTTTATCTGGTATTATGTAACATATTTCACTGGATTATAGGTTCATACGTTCATAGGTAGGTACTAGGCTATCTGCCCAAGGGCATTTATAAGCCTAGCCAGAGTGTGTCAGCTTTCGCCACCCCATTGATTAATTAACTGAGCCTCTGTCAACAAAAGCCAATGAAGTGATCCCAGGGGTGTATTTTCTGTTACCCATCCACTCGTCAAGGTTTCTCTTGAAGAGTGTTAGTGAGGGGCTCTGCCTAATGTAGTTAGGAATTTTGTTCCAAAGCATCGGGAGTCTCTGTGACAGGAATCTATCCCTCCAGCATGTTCTATTTATTGTTGTGGTGAGGTTTAGCTCACTAGAGCGAGTGGCTCACAGTGACTTGGATTTCTTTAGGTGGAGCACATTTATAGGTTCATAGGTAGGTACTAGGCTATTGGCCCTAGGGCCTATATAAGCCTAGCCAAACAGTACCCTGGCTTTTGCCACCCAAGAAAATTATTTTCCTGTGCCCCTGTCAAGCAGAGCCACAAACGTGATCCCCGGGGTGAATTTCCTATCTCCCATCCAATCATCAAGATTTTTCTTGAAGAGTGCTAATGAGGAGCTTTGTTTGATATAGATAGGTAGTTTGTTCCAGAGTATGGGAAGTCTGTGAGACAGGAATCTATCCCTCCAGCATGTTCTGTTTATTGTGGTGACAAGGTTTAGGTCCCTATAGCGTGTAGCTCGGAGGAATTGAGATTTCTTTACGTTGAGCATGTCCAACAGCTCTGGGTTTGACATAGCTTTGTATGTTAGGCAGAGATCGCCTCTGAGTAGGCGATATGCAGCAGAGTAAAGCTGGAGTTTTTTGACACGGTCTGCGTAGGGACCTACTGCCTTCATTTCTAAATAATACTCTCCACAGTGCATTTATCTGTCCTATTCATTTTCATTTTGTCTTTCTTGTTTGTATCATGCCTTCACTGTGCTTCATCATTAACAGATATTTTCTGTTTAAAGACAAGGTGGTGTCATAGGTTTGAAAGGAGATTATTTTTAATAAAGTCTGAGCTGAGTGAGATGTGAATGGATGCTCTCTCTTAAATATTTAGTTAAACTGTTTCCAAATGATTTTCTTGATGTTTGCAATTCTCAAGGCTTTCCATAAGCTGTTCATAGCTCTTTCCACTAAACTGCTGGTTTGTCATAACAAAGTTATGATGCTTCCATGTGCGGTTTTCATAAGCATTATGCACCATTGTGTAAACTGGAACACCACAGAACAGCATGTCAAAGCTCTACATGATTCATTGAAAAAGCTTCACAGTGAAATTAGACAAAGTATGCAGTCTTACCTCATTGCATAGTCATGGTATGAAATGATGTACATTACCTTCCCCCCAGTTGTACTTGATAAACAAAGACAACTCCATTTGCATATTGGTTGGTCCCAATGGGGTGACTTAATGACCTAAGGGAACAGTCCACATATTATCAGAAGATGCTATACTTGGTTAGCACAGCAATTTTCTTTCCTTGCTGATATGTTGTTCAGCATCCAGAGATGAGCAGCACATCAGAGCTACAGTAACAAAGGAAAAAACAAAACGTCCTCTATATTGAAGGAAAAACCTTGCCAGCAATGGAGTTCCCTATGGTACAAGTAACCCTACATCTGCAACCACACCTTTTCCCAGTCCCCCCATTGTGATATTGCCACACTCCCATCAAAATGAGCATCAACAACACTAGATCTCCTCATTACCATAATGTGATAATGATCTTAGCTCGGCTGTCATGCCTAAAGTATGGACATTTTTTGTGAATTGCAATGAAGCATGATGGTGAAGCAAAGCATTACAGGGGAAAGATTGTTAATAAGACTTGTGTATGTCTGACATTGTGTGCTATACACCCTTATGCACCATTCGCAAACAAAGGCAATCCTTTCATGCCATCATTTATTACCACAACCCAGGTCTATGACTCAAAGTACAAACTGGGAACATAATAAGTCTGTAGAATGCCTGCACACACTTGTGCATTATAGCCAACTTATTAAGTTGTGTAGTATGCAGTGCATACTTGGACCGGAATCAAAATCATACATACATACAGATGCAGCTAGTATAGATGCTACAAAAGATAAATGGAAATGGCCTCTATTTTCAAGAAACATAAATGGTGTAGTAATATTGAAATGTTTACAGGATAAACAGCCATTATAAGTAGGATCTTTAGCAGAAATGGTACATTTTTCTGTTTGTGACTATAAAAGGACAAGCAAGCATACCAAAGATTTTGTTATTGAACCTAATAAGAATAGTCAGTCACATCAGCCATCATGTAGTGTTTCCTGGTAGTATGCATATGCTGCCATTTGGTACCAAAGTAAACATTACTGGCAGAAGATGGTGTATCACAGTTTCACAGACCAAAAGATTATGGATTGCTTTAGACTTGATCAGGAGAATGTAGAATGTAGGATTTTTGGTTGACATGTGTTGCCTACACATGGAATTGATAAGAATGGGTGGTCTTCCCATACCAGTATAGTCCATGGTACGAATATCCCATATCTGTGTAGGCCATGGTATGACTATCCCATACCTGTGTAGACCATGGTATGAATATCCCATACCTGTGTAGGGCATGGTATGACTATCCCATACCTGTGTAGACCATGGTATGAATATCCCATACCTGTGTAGGCCATGGTATGACTATTCCATACCTGTGTAGGCCATGGTATGACTATCCCATACCTGTGTAGGCCATGGTATGAATATCCCATACCTGTGTAGGCCATGGTACAAATATCCCATACCTGTGTAGGCCGTGGTATGAATATCCATTGCCTGTGTAGGCCACGGTACGACTATCCCATACCTGTGTAGGCCATGGTATGACTATCCCATACATGTGTAGGCCATGGTATGACTATCCCATACCTTTGTAGGCTGTGATACGAATATCCCATACCTCTGTAGGCTATGGTATGACTATCTCACACCTGTGTAGGCCATGGTATGAATATCCCATACCTGTGTAGGGCATGGTATGACTATCCCATACCTGTATAGGCCATGGTATGACTATCCCATACCTGTGTAGACCATGGTATGAATATCCCAGGCCATGGTATGACTATTCCATACCTGTGTAGGCCATGGTATGAATATCCCATACCTGTGTAGGCCATGGTTGAATATCCCATACCTGTGTAGGCCATGGTATGAATATCCCATACCTGTGTAGGCCATGGTTGAATATCCCATACCTGTGTAGGCCATGGTATGAATATCCCATAACTGTGTAGGCCATGGTATGACTATCTCTGTGCATTCTGGGTATGGCCTCAGTTGTGAACAAGTGTCTAGTCTGAAACATCATCTTTGTATTCCAGCTGAAGGATTAGATCTTGGATTGTTTTGAATTACTGACAGTGGCTTATAGCCAATAACTGTGCTGCAATTATAAGCACAAATATAGAAAAAGAAATGAAAAATATTCACAATGCCAGATGGCTGCAATGGCTTATTTTTCAATTTGAGAATACCATTTTAATCATCAATAAATATCTTCCTTGTACACACAACTGGATTATGCAGAACACTGAACTGTAGAATCATTACTGTTTTTGCCCTAATGTGACTTTCATCCTCTTTTAATTGAGCATCTTTCTTGGCATCAAAATAAGCCATTATGTGATCACATCGTAAGCAGACTTTTAATTTATTTAGTAAGTTATTGTGTATTTCAGTCAATATTCAGTGGAAATGTTTTCTTTGTCATGTGCCTTATCAGCTTTGTTATGATAGAAAAGTAAGATATAAATCTTGAAAAGTAATTTGGCATCCCTCAACGGCAAACTTCTAATAGCTACTGAATCTTGAGGGAGTGAAGAATTGTAAACAGTTTCTATTTTTCTGATCCACTGAAATGCCTTGACTGGAAAATATGAAGCTATACAACTTTATAGTTTGTCTTTTTACAATCTTATTTCTCTTTATTTGGTGCTAAAGCCACTTCATTTGGCCACTTAAGTACATACTTTTAAACTATTATCATGATATGACTTTCCTTTGCAAAAGCAATATCATTAATACAATTTCTTACATCAGGTATTCTTGTAGCATCTGCTGAAATGTGTCTTAAAGTACTTTTGAGACTGAATTACACTGTATACCTTTTATTTCCTTAATCCAAGATTGGTTGTATATGTTGTAATATAGGCACGTGGTTCTAATTCTAGTGGGTAGCACCCTGTTTTTCAGTCTAGTTTAGTGAATAAAGGTACTCCAGTCAGATTACTTATAATGTCATCAATAGTGAAAATCAGAATTATACTTTATTTATTTATCAATCTATTTAGGGTTATTTACTGGGGTAGAGCACTGATCACACTGGATCATTTCCAGGCTAGCCCGTAAGAGATACAGAGTAATAATAGTTAAACAAATGATGCATACAAGACATGAACACAGATACATGGTGCTAATAAATGTTAACAATGTATGAAGGACTAAGAAATTTTGGTGAAAACACATGAAGACAATACAAGGTAACTAGGTAAGGGTTACATGAAAATCCATCAATATATAAAGCTGACAAAAATAGTTCTGCAATACAGAATTTTACAGGAGAGGAGAAAAGAGGGATAAGGGAAAGAAAGAAAGAAAGAAAGAAAGAAAGAAAGAAAGAAAGAAAGAAAGAAAGAAAGAAAGAAAGAACAAAAAAGAGGGGCATATGAATATGTGCATTATATACAGAATTAAAATCGGAATGACATGAAATAAGAATAAATAAGAGTAAAGTGTTTTTCCTTCAAAGCTATACTTACTTGACAAGTCTTTACTTCCTCAGATTTCTTTTGATGGGGAAAAAGTCACAAGTGGAGAAAGCCATGGCACTGAACTACTATGCTTTTAATAATATTCACTTCTTGTTTCTGTTGTTCTTTAACAGGCTTTGCTTTTGCATGAAATGGCACAAGGACGACATGCTGTTTGCTTTATTGTCTATATGAAGTTTTACTTGAAAATCCATTAGCTTTTCCTACGCTTTGTAATATATCAGCAGATTATTCCATGGTTTGCCAGATAATGTTTTTGGATTGGATCTGTCTATGAAAGAATACAGGGCTCTATTAATCCTTAACTCTGTCAAGTATCTTATCTGAATAATAATTTGCTATTTCATCTTGGCCACACAAACATTTACTTGTGTTTTCTTGTGCTGGCTGTTATTGTATTGCTGTACTGAATATTCCTTACACTAACAGTGGTTCTTCATGAAGGCATGGAATATTCCTTTCAATAACAGTGGTTCCTCATGATGGCATGGAATATTCCTATCACTAACAGTGATTCTTTATGATGGCATGGAATATTCCTATCACTAACAGTGATTCTTCATGATGGTATGGAATATTCCTTTCACTAACAGTGGTTCTTCGTGATGGCATGGAATATTCCTTTCACTAACATTGGTTCTTTATGATCGCATGGAATATTCCTTTCACTAACAGTGATTCTTCATGATGGCATGGAATATTCCTTTCACTAACAGTGATTCTTCATGATGGTGTGGACTATTCCTTTCACTAACAGTGGTTATTCATGATGGCGTGGAATATTCCTTTCACTAACAGTGGTTCTTCATGATGGCATGGAATATTCCTTTCACTAACAGTGGTTCTTCATGATGGCATGGAATATTCCTTTCACTAACAGTGATTCTTCATGATAGCATGGAATATTCCTTTCACTAACAGTGATTCTTCATGATGGCATGGAATATTCCTTTCACTAACAGTGGCTCTTCATGATGGCATGGAATATTCCTTTCACTAACAGTGATTCTTCATGATGCCATGGAATATTCCTTACACTAACAGTGGTTCTTCATGATGGCATGGAATATTCCTTTCACTAACAGTGGTTCTTCATGATGGCATGGAATATTCCTTACACTAACAGTAATTCTTCATAATGGCATGGAATATTCCTTACACTAACAGTGGTTCTTCATGATGGCATGGAATATTCCTTTCACTAACAGTGATTCTTCATGATGGTATGGAATATTCCTTTCACTAATAGTGGTTCTTCATGATGGCATGGAATATTCCTTTCACTAACAGTGATTCTTCATGATGCCATGGAATATTCCTTACACTAACAGTGGTTCTTCATGATGGCATGGAATATTCCTTTCACTAACAGTGATTCTTCATGATGGCATGGAATATTCCTTTCACTAACAGTGGTTCTTCATGATGGCATGGGTATATAATGGCTGGACTTCAATGAAGTATTAGAAGTGCATTTTTTATTACTGTTGCAAAGCATCTTCATTTATTCTGTTTCCTGCTGTCTAGCATTATGCTAATACTCAGATTAATCATGTTTTTTTAATAATCTGATGTTGTGCCTTGATTGTGTCACACATTCCTGCATATACATGTTTATCTGATCATCGCCCTTATGATATTTTGGAATTATAGCTCATAATGCACTTGGTGGACTTTGCATTTACTTTCAAATAATAATTTGTATTTTCTGCAACAATTATTGTTTTGGAGAATTACTTCTGTAATATTAAGCAAAGAGAACAATTTTCAATTTTTGCAGAACATTCTGATTTCTGTGAAATTCTGCTTCTGCAATCTCTGCATACTTAGCTATTTTACGCTTCTGTTCTGTTGCTTTAGTTTTCATTTATGTTATTTTTGGGGTTCTACTATGCTCCAATAAATCATTCAAAGAAATATCAGGCTCCCTTAATGCCATCCTCTTTACTTTTGTTGGCAAGCAGTTCTATATAATGTAGAGGATTATGAGCAGGTCTCCAGTCATTAACATATTATGTGTTCTTGACATGGATGTCAACAAATTCACTTCAAGAATGGACTGAAGTGAAGTTTAAGTGGAGAGTTGTCTTGGTGACCATGTCGAGAACACATAATAAGATCTATGATTGGAGAAACCTGATCATAGTTCCTTGTAGTACACAGAGCTTTATCTGCTCCATCTACTACAGGTTTGTTTATTTATTTATTAATATCTGTTTACCGAGGTAGTGCACCGATCAATATTGACCAATTTCAGGCTCAGCCTGGGTGAAATATAAAATGTTTCACAAACAAAAAATACATAAATGTAAGCAATAAAAGAATAGTTTAGATTAATTACATAGGAAAGACTGTGTATACACATTCCAGTGAACAAGCATGGCACGGTGCAATGTGCAGTCAAGCAGGGTGTAATGTACAATATATATATATATATATATATATATATACATATAGATATATATATATATATATATATATATATATATATATATATATATATATATTAGTTTCCAAAGTGGGTCAATCTTCGGTAAATATTGAAAGAGGAGAAGAGACTTGGAAAGGAGAAAGGTTAGGTTATATGTCTTGCATTGAAGCAGGAACACTTGGCTTAGATGAAGTGCTTTTTAAGTTACCTTCTGAATTTGGAATAAGTGTTGATTTCCTTAATGTCGATGGGGAGAGCTTGCAAAGAGTAGGTGCCTCTGTGGACAAAGCATATGCAGTGCTGTGTAGTTTGGTTCTATGGGTAATGAGAGTTGGCCTGGCTTTGAATAGTGTCTCAGATTGTATGAGGATTGTTTTGCTTATTTTTTTTTTTTTTTGTGAAGTCTAGCTGCAAGGGGAGTAAATGTGTGGAGTTGGAGTAGTTTGTAGAGTTGGGATCCTAAAAGCAGATTAGATCTTTGATTTAAGGGTATCCTGGTGATACAGTGATGTTTATAGAGAGGTGAGTTTTTAATAAATTGGCAGATGCTGTTATAGATAGTCTGGAATGTAGCAATTTCTTTCTTGGAGGAAAATGCAAAAATCGGGAGCCCATATTCAAGATAAGAAAAAAGTGCTTGTTTGCCAATGGCTATTCAGGCTGGTTGGGACAGAAAAGCGGAGATCTTTTTGGTTTAGAAGAAGAGGGAGTTTGTTTTGACTCTCACTTTGTCTATATGAAATGGAATTTAGCAACCAGTAAAGCCAGAGTCATAGGTATTTGAAAGTGGAGGTTGCCTGTATGGATATGGTCGTGTAGGTCAAAGATAGTTAGAGTCAGGTACTTGGTGTATTTTCTGTGGAGTTCCAAAAAACTTAGTTTTGGTCTTGGTGGTGTTGAAAAGTAATTTATTGTTTATGAGCCATCTGTGGCGCTCATGTAAATCCAACTGGAGTTGGCATTAAATGTTGGAGTAAGAGTGACTTGATCGGTAAATGACTATGTCATCAGCATAGTGGATAAGTGGGAGATGGGGGAGGTCAAAAGAAGGCAAGTTAATGAATATGGAGAAGAGGAGGGGGCCAAGAATGGATCCTTCTGGTACACCTTTGGTTTAAGATACAGATTCTGATTGGGAGATCCTATTTTAACTCTGAAGAATCTTGTCAGCAAGGAAGTTTTTAAACCAGGGAGCTGCATCTGGACTGATATCAATGTAATTTAGTTTGTTTTGGAGGAGATAGTAGTCAATGAGGTTAAATGCCTTTGTCAGGTCTATAAACAGGGCACCTGTAAGGAGGCCACTATCAGAGTTTATCAGGATGTCATCAGTTAAGGACCAAAGTGCTGTCACAGTACTTTGTCCAGACCGAAATCCACGTTGTTCGGAGGAGAGGAGGTACCGCTGGATATAGATGGCGAGTTGTGTGTAGACTATCTTTTCAAGAAGTTTGCCTAGAATTGAGACGATGGCTATTGGATGGAAATGAGAGGTGTCTTTTGGTTTGGTTTGCTTTGGGAGAGGTTTAATTAGACCAGTTATCCAAATCTGTGGCATGATGTTTTGTGGAGGGAGGCATAGATTATACATGTGGGTGAGATGAACACAAAGGCACTCTCAGCAGTGATATATGAACCAGGGGGTTATGTAGTCAGATGCAGGAGGGATGTCAGTGGAAATATTTTCAAGAAGAATAGAAACTTTTCTGGGACATATGCATTTGAGGTGGAAGAGAGAAATTAATGGAGGTGAGGTGGGCAATGCATGATTCTCAGTGTGGAGTTTATTGATGGGAGAGTGCTAAATTCTTTAAGGAAATCTTCTAGAGAAAGGTTTACTGTATGACATTGAATGGTGAGGCTTTCTTCCAGTAAGTAGGTTAACTTCTTTCTAAAAGTGTAATTTTTTTTGAGATTTCTTATGTGCCTTTTGATAGACTTCTTGACTAGGTTACGCAAGACTATAACAGAGATGCAGTTGTCAGTTGTGGAGATCTGTTTCCAGTTTTGTCATGCTTCATCCCTTAGAGTTGAACAATGTTTGAGTTCAGTGGATAGCCATTCAGTTTTGGTGATTTTATAAAGCCTGTGGATAAGTGGAAGAATATATCTTGCAGCTGGAGTAAAAATGTGGTTAGGCTTACAGCCATTGGACTAGAGTAATGTGAGGAAAGTGCATGGTTACAGTTGTGAGTTGTGAGAAAAATTCTGAGTTTTTCTGTATTTGTGCTACTCTGGTTTCTGAAGGCTTTTAATACTGGTGGTAGTTTTATAGGATGATTGTTAACTGTAAAGGTGACTGTGCAGTGGCAGTGATGGTGGCAGAAAGTTTAGGTTGGAGGTGGAGTTTGGTTCATTTGTAATAATCAGGTTGAGTGTGGAGTGTTTGGAGGACCTAAGGTTAGGTCCTGTTGGTTCTTTTATGAGTCGAAGGAGTCCTAGTTCTGCTAACAAAGTACTCATGTCAGATGAAACAGGGCCAAGATAAGTAAGAATGACATCACCTAGAATGATTATGTTATTATTTTTTGGACAGTTATTAACAATGTGATGAGTGGTTTGAATTTATCTAGGGAAGCAGGGGGTTGGTACATAGGCTGTAGCAATTAGTAGTGGTTTGCCTTTGTGAGCTGGAAATTTTAGGAGAATGCAGTTAGGACCAAAGTCTGAGGAGGAGTTTCCTTGGGCAGTGACTTTTTGGTTTAGGTTATTTCTGTACATAATTAGAGAGGCTGCTCCTGATCTTTGGTCTGGTCTGTCATGACTAACATACTTGTAGGAGGTTAGAAAATGTTGGAAGTTAGTGGAGTCTTTTTTGATCCAGGATTCTGTGAGTGCTAGAATGTCTGGGTTGTGCTGGGAAATACAAGCACTTATGTGGCCTAGGTTGTTTCTGATGCTTTGTTCTTTGAGGAGGGCACAGGTCAGTATAGGAAGTAGCTCTGATGTTGAAGAAAGGGAGTTGTCAGGCCTTTGTTGGGTTCAATGTTACTCTTAAGAAGGAATATAAAGATTATGAAGGATAGTCTGAGTGAGGACTTAGTGTTTTTACATAAATATGTATTTGCTTCTTTTGCTAGGGTATCATAAAAAATGGCACTTTTTTTCTCTTGCTAAATGCAAAAATCATAGCTTTTAGTCTTGTATAACCTCAGTTAAGCATTGCAGTTATATACCGCACTGATTTCTGATCAGTGCCTATATCAAACCATGGAAGTGCTGGTTGTTACTTGGCCATTCTGACTTCCGATTACATCAATTACACTGTTTTGCTGAGGAAAACTTTGCATTTTAAACTTCAGTCAGACTGCGGCTATGTGTGCATTCTCAAAGACTGGGATTAGCATATGATGTTGCCACCTCTTACAAAAATTTATACCTACTGATTCCATGCCAAAGTATACAGTTTTATCACTTCTTCAGACGATTTGTACCTCCTGATTCAATGCCTCTTTAAACCTGATACTTTGTTGCAGTAGCTTTCTAAACTGCAGAAACCGCCAGTCTGTGTAATAAATCATGACTGCCGAAATAGCAGTAATGCAGATCTTTTAAAATGACTGCTTTTGAAGATCTATCCTGAGTTGATGCATGTCTGAATCAGAGCTGAGGGCAAACTATTAGCCAGTAAACTACAACATAATAAAATAAAATGAAGTCTTAAACTTGACACTTCATTTTCTTTGTACAGAACAGACTATTTTTACCCAGGGAGTGTCTGTTCTACTTGATAAAGACATCTGTCAGCAGAAATGTTTTTCTCCTCACCACATACTGCCTTCTGTGTTCAAATAATGCTGAACTTACCTAAGGCACAATTAAATCACAGATATTCAGATATGCATCTTATGAGGTGTACACACTTTGTGTACTGACATCTCTACAACTGCGCATTGGACATTTGTACTCACTGTTTCAAAATAAAAAGTACAGTTAAATTAATGATAAAAGCTAAAGCTACAAAAATATTTGCAATGCAGTTTCATATTTTAAAGTTCACAATCTAATACTTACATTTCAAATGGATCTTAACATTCTAAATAAGCCGTACCTTGATTTTATGATGACATTATCCAACCAGTCACAGTAAGACTTAAAATAGCACATCACCAGTCAAATATTAGCATTCTTAGCTTCATTACAATTAATACATTTAATTAACTTTTCTAAGTCATTACTGTAGATAGTCATCATATACAGTGTGTGACGCCCCTGCCTTGGCCCAGTAATCAAGGAGCCTCAAGCCTCACCACTAATTTAAACAGTCAGCTTCAGATAATTTGGAAAGAACAGTTACAGCTTTACCATGGAATAAGGGGGTCAGGAACCGTACCCAGAGCCCTTGGTCAACATTATGCTGTTTACATGCCCTCTCAAATGTACGAATGAAGCTATCAAAATGATCCCCTCTGTAAATTGTGGAAGAAATTTACTGACCTGTGTTGCTTCTGGGGTCAGGTTACTCCCTTCCCCATTACCTCCATGACTCTGGCGAAGAGTCAGCATCTCCTTTTCATGTTGCCTCTGCCTCTCCATTTCCTCAGCTTCCAGGCATTGCAGTTTCTCTGCTGCTTCTATTTCCAAACGCCTGGCCTCCAACTCAACTCTCTTTAACTCCAGATGGATTTTTAAGTCCTCTGTGGAAAGGTTGAGCTGTCCATTTTCTGAGAGTTGTACATCTCCATAGCCAGTCTGATTTTCCTCCTGGTTGCTATTTTGTGATGCCGCTGTGACTAAAGCTGCAACCATGTCTGCTTTAGTCAGGTTGACATGCACCAGTCCTTTAGCCTGGCACATCTCAGCCGACTGGTTCCTTGTCAGCTTGCCATACTCCTCTGCTGACATGCTTGCCTGCTCTCCCTGACTAACTAAACTAACAAAAAAATAAAACAATTGTGATATGAACTCTGAATGTTCACTGCATGGCTGATTTACACTACAAACACCTTCAGTGACCACCATACACATCTACAGGAATTCAATATCCACACCACTACAAGCCAATTAATATGTGATGTGTTTATCTCACCACTATCAACCAATTAATATGTGATCTGGCTATCCCACCACTGTCAGACAATTAATATGTGATGCCCCTGCCCTGGCCCAGTAATCAAGGAGCCTCGGTCCTCACCACTAGCACCAGTGAGGGATGTGAACATTGGGAGGATGACAAGTACACACACAGTAAAGTACAATTTCCCTTAAGAGCACACACAGATCACAGTCAGTCTGGGGCTGGTTTTTCCCTCTTTCTCCAAATCCCCAATAAGACTCCCCACTGGCATATCTCTAGGGTTAATATTGCAGCCGAATGGTCAAGCCAAAACCTCCAGCACTCCCACCATCCAACCAGCGCTTCGTGTCCCTGCCCAAGTAGCTGACACACACAAACTTTGAGACTTGATTTATATATTTATAAATTACCACATGGGTGGTAATCAGGGTTGCCAGACGTCCCTATTTGGGCGGGACTGTCCCGAGATCAGTAGCCTGATCCCGAGTCCCGCCCTGCCGGTTTAAATCCCGGCCAGCCTCCACTTTGTTTTTTTTTTTTGATTGACCCGTATACCTGGCATACGGGCCAATCAAAAATTGCTAAACACGGAGCTTCTTGTGTTCCGCATTAAAACACGAGAAGCTCCGTGTTTAGCGATTTTTGATTGGCCCATATGCCGGTATATGGGCCAATCAAAAAGCGGTAAACACGGAGCTTCTCGTGTTTAATGTGGAACTGCAATGCATTAAACACGAAGCTCAGTGTTTATTGCAGGCAGAGTGAGCTAGCTCAGTCCTTTAATGCGGAACTGTGTTCCGCATTAAAGACCTTTTTTTCACCACTGTGGAATGGAACCTAAAGTCTTCGGCATACCGATTAGCCAACAGTCTGCGGCAGTTCATGATGGAGGGGTGAGAAGAGGTCATCATATTAGTATAGTCTAACCAGAGAGACTCAGACTATGAAAAGCTTTGCATTTTCAGTCTGCTTGCCCCAAAGGTGAGTCAATAAGTCATGTGCAATCAGACCAAATTGCTGGGAACTGATGATAGATTACGAGTTGTTGAGAGATGCTGGTGATTTGCACATAATGGACATTAAATGAGAGACTTTATGTCTGAATTCAGGAGCTGGATGTAAGTAGTAACGTCTGTGCAAAGGTCAAGAAATGGAACACTAAGGAGGATAGAGGAGGGTCACACAAATCAAAGAAATTTAGAGGTGGGCAAGTTTTCGCTGCGTGTGCTAGTTAAGTAAGTGAAGAGTGGAAAGAAGCCATGGCAATACCACCTGCTGTGGAAGGGTGGGTGCTGCCTAATACACTGAAGGCAACTCAGCTGGGAGCACAACTGTGAAACTAAGATGTTTGAGGAAGCAGTGTTTGCTCCACCATTGAGTTGCTCAGCTGCTGTTCTATTCCATTACTTTAGGAGTCCCTTGTCTTCTGGATGTTTTAACCCGAACTGCTCACAGAAGCCCAAGACACTAAAATGAGTTATGTACTGAGTGATTTAGCTAGTTTTCTGCAAGGGGGACTGTGGTGCAGGTTTGACCCAGTGCATACTTGTAAATATTCTAATATATGAGCAGCTTGTCTAGTGCTGCTAGTCCTTAGAACTGTTACATGTCTTTGTATTGACCTTCAGCAATCTATGTATTTCTTTTGGAAGTTTGACTCAACTTGTCAACATTGTCATTGTGTAAATGGGGAAGACACAGTG
Source organism: Protopterus annectens (assembly GCF_019279795.1). Lineage (NCBI taxonomy): Eukaryota > Metazoa > Chordata > Ceratodontiformes > Protopteridae > Protopterus > Protopterus annectens. The sequence continues at coordinate 1,142,760,749 of NC_056727.1, read as the reverse complement.
TTTGGATTAAAGATCCAGTGACATTTATCTGAAGTGCAGCTGACTTCAAGCACAGTTTGGATTTATAAGTAGTGTTGTATATATAGAACTGTGTTCCGCATTAAAGACCTTTTTTTTTTTTTTTTTTTTTTTTGGTCTTCAGTTGCCGAAGACCTTTTTTTTTTTTTTTTTTTGGTCTTCACTTCGTGAGAGACCTTCTATTTTTTTTTTGTCCCTACCTGGGTTGCTGGAAATCTGGCAACCCTGGTGGTAATCCATTAAGTACGGAAGAAGTAATTAGAGATTTGGGGACCAACGTAGATAGTAATCTCTCCTTTGATAATCACATTGCCAAAGTGGTTAGAAAGACCTTCTATATAGCCCACCTTATCACGAAAGGGTTCGCATCTAGATCAAGAGAGGTCATTGTGCCCCTCTACTCATCACTCATCAGGCCCATAATTGAATACAATGCCCCTTTTGGGATGTACCTTACCCGACACTTGCAGCAACTGGAGAGACCCCAAAAGTACCTCACCAAGAGGATCATGGGCTACAAACAGATGTCCTATGCAGCTCAACTAAAGAAACTCCAGCTCTACTCATTTGCTTACCGCCTACTCAGAGGCAATCTATGCCTGACGTACAAAGCCATGTCAAACCCAGAATTAATGGACATGCTCCACCTCAAAAAATCCAAGTCCCTTAGAGCTACACGCTCCAGGGACCTAAACCTCAGCACAAAAATAAATAAGACATGCTGGAGGGACAGATTCATTTCCCAGAGGCTCCCCTCACTCTGGAATAGAATCCCAATTCATGTTAGACATAGCCCCTTGCTGACCCTCTTCAAGCGAAATTTGGACACGTGGATGGGAAATTGCAAATTCACCCCTGGGATCTCTCCTGTGTCCCTGCTAGACAGAGGCACAGTAAACTAATCTTAAAAGGGTACCTTCTGTGACCTACTTTACAGAGGCACAGTAGGCTAATCTAATAGGGAGGCGGAAGCCAAATACACTCTGGCTAAGCTTATAAATGCCCTAGGGCAGATAGCCTAGTATCTACCTATGAACCTATGAACCTATACAAACAGACAGACATTCCTGGGGATGGCTGGTACAGGTTTACTAGCTATGCCCCCTTCTGCCCAAACTGAAAGTTAGTTTTCACTGCCACCAACCACACTTACGTATCAGCTACTATAAGGCCCTTACAAAGGGTGACCAATTCTACTGTGTAATGTTACTATTATCCAAATGATAAGTGTGACTAACAGCCAGGCTATTAGAGTGGCCTATACAGTGTCACCAAATACATATGCAAGTACTTTAAGAGCTAAAATATCTCCAAACAAACCAGCCACAATTAAAAGGTTTAAATATATTTAATAATAAATAATAAAAGAACAAGACAATACTCAGTAACTCAACACAGGGACAACAGAGTTCAGAATCACAGAAAATATTGTAAAACAACATTGCAGGACAGTATCACATAAATATAGAAAACATCTAAACTAATTTTATTATTTTTCTATCTATCTCTAAGAGAGATTACTGTAATCTGGTACTTACTATTAGCAAGGCAAATGCAGATGAGTGGATGTTTTTGGCAGGTCCAAAACCAAACACAAAATGCACAGACTTTCTCTGAGAGATAGTTCTTAAATTAATAACAACACATTACTGCTGAGTCAACTGGATAACATCCTTTGTCACCTGCCTTCAGTTCCCAGGCTGACAGATACCAACAGAATTTAACATGTCTCTGTGAAAAATACTTATCTCTCAGAATTTTGCCTAGAATGGGAAGTTGTAAAACAGTTAAACACTTTTACATTTGAAACCTGTAATTATTTCTGTTTCCAGACAATAGCATGAACTTCTAGCTCTAGACATTGCATCTCCTAGCTGCCTTGAAACCGAGATAAACACAATCGTAAACTACTCACTTATTTTCTTAGAGTTTGCAAGTTAACTCTGTTCTTTTCCAGTAGGGTACACTGTGGTTACATTCTTGAAGCTCAGTACATAACATACAGTTCAACACACACACTTCTGCGCCAGTAGTTTAACATCCACATAACATATAGTTCTCTTACATTTGTAAGACAAGCCTAGGAATCATATTAATATTCAGAAATGACATATGATTATTTACAAAATTCCAGATAGCTGGGCTGACAGTGTCACATTTCAATATAAATCATATTAATATTTTCAAGTGACATAGAATTATTTACAAAATTCTAGCTAGCTGTGCTGGCAGCCTCACACAGTGGAAGACTCATTCTTAGTTCTGACCAGTCAGTACACTCTTTCATAAAGTCTGACTTTTGCAGAGCAAGTACAAATCATTCCGTGAGTACAGGCCACTTTCTGGCTTTAGAGTGTTAACAGCTATAACCAACACCTGGCTTAAATCCCATATTCTAGATGCTGAAATCATTCCTCCAGGCTATAACATTCTAAGAGCCAACAGAACTAATAAAAAAGTGGAAATTTAGCTTTACTCTATCGTAACCACTTAATTGTAACCCATATCTTGAAAAGTATTCCAACTTTCTAGAATGTACAACTCCTTATAGCAACCCTACAAATAAATAATTGCAAACAACTAGTAATTGCAGTGCTATACATCCCACTAGGACAAAACATCCCTATATTAGAAGACCTTCTTGCTTGGACCACCCAAAACCTATCCAACAAAACCATTATCCTAGGTGATACTGATAATGATTGGAATATTCTTACCTCTGATTGCCCCTTACATAGTATCAACCTTCACGGGTACACCCAACTAAATACCAGCACCATAGGGACACATAACAATCAACAAAGCTCAGCCTTAGATTGGATCCTAGTCAAACACCCCATAAATATAAAGATACTGGCTTTGCTGCCCAATGTCTTAAGTGATAACTCACCAGTTTACATCTATAGGGCCAGATCCATGATCAAAAACACACCTATAAAACATCTAGAAATCTAGCTAATTTTCAATCAACATATTTTCACTAATATGCTAAAATCAATCTACTCGACCCCTCTAATAACACTACCTCTGGATGAGGCTGTAAGCCACTTCAACAGAGTCTTCCTAGATACCCTTAACAGTCTAGCTCCTATTCAAATCAAGAGGGTTAAGCAAAACCATGCACCTTGGTTATCTAAAGCCACTAAGCATTTCTTACTTTCCAGAGCCTGTTCCTGGAAAGATTGGCACAAAAATAAAAATGAAACCACCCATCTCAAATATAAGCAACTATGAAATTTAGCCAAAAAAAAACAAGTAATTGCAGATAAGAAAAGTTACTTCTCACAGCAATTACATAACCAACCTAATAACCCACAGAAATTCTGGAAGTCCATTTCCTCACTCCTCAACCCTGGAACCTTCCATAACCCCACTCCAACCCCAGACAATAAAACAGACAAAATTGCCCAGCTCTTCAGATCCCACTTCAATAGTATTATCAGCCTAATAAATCATCCTCCATCTAACACTCTGTCCTGCACCCCTGATAATCTATACCCAATACACAGTTCAAACTAAGCCTCCTACAACTACTCCCTTCTCACTTAGTACAATCTCCACCTCACTTGTGCACAAACTTCTTAAAAAGCTGAAACCTTACTCACTATCTGCTGACAACCTTCCCTCAGAGTACCTAAAACTTGCAGCCAATGCAATATCCAACCCTCTTAGCATCCTCATTAATAGATCTATCAAAAAATCTAATTTTCCTACTTTATGGAAGAAATCCATCATAACTCCTCTCCACAAAGGTGGTCACACTCAAGACCTCTCTAACTACTGATCCATATCTAGTCTCTCTCCCCTATCTAAACTTTTAGAGAAATGCATTCACATGCAACTTAAGAAACATCTAACAGACAACAACAATCTCCTCACATCAACTCAACATGGCTTCCCTCCAGCTCATAGTACCACCTCTGCTCTCCTTTCATTCACAGACACTGTAAACAAAGCCCGTGACTCTGGCCAAATAACATCATTACTTCTGTTGGACCTGTCAAAGGCTTTTGACACAGTGTCTCATCCCAAGTTACTTCAACAGTTAGCAACTACTGGATGCTCCCTCCCTACCTTTTAATGGCTATCTAGCTATTTAGCAGGCAGGCAGCAAAGTGTTAGATGGCAAAGCAGCATATCTGAATATCTAGACAATAAAACAGGAGTTCCCCAAGGGTCCATTTTAGGGCCACTACTCTTCAAGATTTTCATAAATAAACTCCATACTGCCTCTCTTCAAAGCACACTTGTCCAGTATGCAGACAACTCCAGCATTATCACATTCTCTAACAACATCCAATCTCTTCAAACCTTAACACAAAATGCCTTTACATCAATTGAAACATGGTTAACCAGTGCACAACTTCTACTTAATGCAAGGAAATTAAGCTTCTGCTATTCTCTGCCAAGCCAATAGCACACGCCTTTGCCATCTACTCCAAAAACAAGACAAAAATAGACATAGTAACTCATACTAAATTATTAGGGATTACCAAAGACAACAGGCTCTCCTATGAGCAACATATAATTAATGCAATTAATAAAACACAATTTAAACTCAGCAAACTATACTGGCAAAAAATGTACATGGATAAAACCACTAATCATACACTTGCCAATAGCATCTTGCCCCCATCCCTTCTCTATGGTGCTCTCATCTTTACCAACTTGCACCAAACTCTTAAAAACAAACTTTAAGAGTGCTACACAAAATTACCAAATTCGCAACAGACCACCCATATCGATCTCATCACTGTCTAGCTCTTAAAGAACTTACCTGTCTAGAGTTCCAACACTAACTAGACACCACCCAACTAACTGTAGCTCATAAACTAACTTACTCACCAAATAGCTGTCCTTCCCTTCAGAACATCCTACAATCCTATATTCCAATCCAAAACTTACGCTCTACTAACAAACAACTTCTAACAGTTAAGAAACCTAACAAAAGAGCTGGACACAGCCTTTACTCCTATGCCACTGCTAGAATTTAGAATGCCCTTCCACCAGAAATCACCCTTCTAGACTCATTTAAAGGCTTTCAAAATATCTCTAAATAAATACTGTCTCAACAGTCACATCTGCCCCTGTACCCAAAGTTTTAGGCCACCATAAATAAACCTACAATTTTTCGTATTTCTTTTGATCCTTATCCTATCTTTATCCTATCCATCTTCCCTTCATCAATACCTATTTCATCTGTATAATCTTTTTTTCACCCCATCCCACATCTCCTTAGCTCTTCTTAAATTACACACTAAGCTACCTCCCTCTCCTACTTCATACTGACCTCCTTTCACCCAATTTCTCATCTCTATGAATGTACCACATATTGTATATATTACTGTTACTATGTATTATTTTTACCATGCTTTGATTAACCTACCAGCTATATGCTTGGATTAACCTACTACCTATCTGTTGTTTTACAAATTAACTTTTTTTAGTTTACTTTGCTATAATTCTTAGCCCTGTATATTCACTTGTCAAGTCATATTTGTGGAGCTTTACCCCTGGGGCTCCACTGAAAATGGGTTTCTGACCCAGTGGACTTTCCTGGTTAACAAATGTCAATAAATAAATACATAAATAATTCATTGATTAGTCTTTCCCTTTCTCAAGGATTTCTTTAATTCATTGCACTACAGCGATGAACTCTGGTATTTCCTGACTGCCACCCTACCTCCTAGCTAGTATAAATGTGTTGCTATGAAACAATTAAACTTTTTCTCCCCAAGATCTCCCCAGGATCTTATCTTGCAAGTGTAAAGCCACACAGCAGGAGGGAAAAAGGAGGAAACCTTGCCCTCAGCTGTTCTTGATTTAGAAGAATACCTCTGATTTTGCCTCATATGTTTGTGCTGTTTTATATATACATGCATATATATATATATATATATATATATATATATATATATATATATATATATATATACACACCACACAAAACCACACACACTTACTTACCTTTATTGCATGGCACATTTATCAACATGAATAATGCTGACACCACATGACTGACATTATTCACATCAACATGCTACTATGCAAATATTGAGCATTCATCTCAAAGCATGCAAACATATTAAACTAAAATGAAAACATTGTTTTTTGCAGGGGCAAGCTCACCTGCACCCCGTTATGGGGTGCTGCACCTCCCACACCCCTTGTTAATTATATATTCTAACTCCAAGATCGCACGATTCTTGGAGAAAAGGCAAATTCCATTACCCTGTGAATTGTCCAATCTGCTACTTTTGTTAACAGGTGTTGACTATCTGTTTAGTCGATCAAGCTATGCTGACCAAACAGATGTCAAAAAAGTGCTGTTCAACAAAAGTAGCAACCACCATATGTATATATAGATAGATAAATAGATATAGGATAGCAACACATATATGTTTGTGTGTGTGTGTGTGTGTGTGTGTGTGTGTGTGTGTGTGTGTGTGTATATATATATATATATATATATATATATATATATATATATATATATATATATATATATATAAAATGCAGTGGATATAAAAAGTGTACACACTCCTGTTAAAATGCCAGGTTTTTGTGATATAAAAAATGAGACCACACTAAATCATTACAAAACTTTCCCACCTTTAATGTGACCTACAACCTGTACAATTCAATTCAAAAAACAAACAAATCTGTTCAGGGAAAAATATAAAAAATAAAAAACATACAATAAGCTGGTTGCATAAGTGTGCACACCATTAAACTAATACTTTGTTGAAGCACCTTTTGCTTTAATTACAACATTCAGCTGTCTTGAGTACACACCTGCCATCAATTAAAGAGACTCTGATTAACTCCAAATAAAGTTCAGCTGTCCTGGTAGGATTTTCCTGACATTTACTCAGTTGCCTACTACAGCAAAAGCCATGGTTCACAGAGAGCTTACAAAGCATCGAAGGGATCTCATTGTTGAAAGGTATCAGTCAGGAGAAGGGTACAAAAAATTTTCCACAGCATTGGATATGCCATGGAACACAGTGAAGACAGTTATCAAAATTGGAGAAAAATATGGGATCGACAGTGACATTGCAAAGAACTGGATGTCCCTCCAAAATTGATGAAAAGACAAGATGAAAACTTTTCAGGGAAGCTGCCAAGAGATCTACAGGAACATTGAAGGAGCTGTAGGAATTTCTGGCCACTACTGGCTGTGTACTACATGTGACAACAATCTCCCATATTCTCCATATGTCTGGACAATGGGATAGGGTTACAAGACGGAAGCTTTTTCTTACACAGAAAAACATCAAGGCCCAGCTAAAATTTGCAAAACAATACATCGTCTCCTAAAAGCATGTGGAAAAATGTGTTATGGTCTGATGACACAAAGGTTGAACTTTCTGACCACAATTCCAAAAGGTACGTTTGACGCAAAAACAACATTACCCATCACCAAAAGAACACCATCCCCATGGTAAAGCATGGTGGTGGCAGTATTATGCTTTGGGGTTGTTTTTCTTCAGCTGGAACTAGGGCTTTAGTCAAGGTGGAGAAAATTATAAACAGTTCCAAATACCAGTCACTTTTGGCCCAAAACCTTCAGGCATCTGCTAGAAAGATGAAGATGAAGAGGAATTTCAGCTTTCAACATGACAATGACCCCAAGCATACATCCAAATCAACAAAAGAATGGCTTCACCAGAAGAAAATTAAAGTTTTGGAATGGCCCAACCAGAGCCCAGACTTAAATCCAATAGAAAATCTGTGGGATGGCCTGAAGAGGGCTGTGCACAAGAGATGTCCTTGCAATCTGACAGATTTGCAGCACTTTTGCAAGGAAGAGTGGGCAAATATTGCCAAGTCAAGATATGCCATGCTGATAGACTCCTACCCAAGAAGACTGAGTGCTGTAATTAAATCAAAAGGTGCTTAACAAATTATTAGTTTAAGGGTGTGCATACTTATGCAACCAGCTTATTGTACATTTTTTTATATTTTTCCCCTAACAGATTTGTTTGCTTTTCAATTGAATTGTACAGGTTATAGTTCACATTAAAGGTGGGAAAAGTCTTGAAATGATTTATTGTGTTCGCATTATTTATATCACAAAAACCTGGCATTTTAACAGGGGTGTGTACACTTTTTATATCCAGTGTGTGTGTGTGTGTGTGTGTGTGTGTGTGTGTGTGTGTGTGTGTGTGTGTGTGTGTGTGTGTGTGTGTGTGTGTGTGTATATATACACACACACACACACACACATATATATATATATATATATATATATATATATATATATATATATATATATATATATATATTTTCCCCCTTACCTTTGTTAAACAGCACTAACATTGACGTGCCTAATGGCAACACCAACACGCTACTGTGCATTCACTGAGCATCAATCTTGGTGCATGCAAAAACTCTACAACAAAATGGAAAAGAAAATATCATTGCTGCCGAGTAAACTGTGTTGACTAGACAGATGTTGACCAAAGTACTCTTTGACTAAAGTAGCAGAATGCACATAGAAAGGGAGAGTTGCAGTGTGTTTATCAAATGTTTTTTTGCTCAAGTCACTGAATATCAAAACCATCGAATTACAAACCACTGATCATAACAGGGCAAGGAAAATGGTTCTTCCACCGCCTCAAGAAACTATGCTAATGCCCATTTGAGAATTGTGTGATGTCTTGTATTTTGATGTTTTTATTTAATATTTTGTTGTTTAAGCTGCGGTGGTGGTGCTGCGGTAGCGTTGTCGCCTCACAGTAAGACGTTGTCCTGTTCGATTCTCAGCTAAAGCGTCTTCTGTGTGGAGACATGCGTGAATGGGCGTACCTTCGTTGAAGGTTGTGCGTCAGGCCTGGCAAGTCGGTACGTAAAAATCTACTGCCAATCATTAGCGAACCGGAGTTCCGCTGTGGTGACCCCTAACCGGGAAAAGCCGAAAGAAACAACAACATTTAATATTTTGTTGTTTGACTGAAACACATTCAATGTCTGGGAACAAGCTCTCTCATACCTACACACAGATTGTGTGTGTGTGTGTGTGTGTGTGTGTGTGTGTGTGTGTGTGTGTGTGTGTGTGTGTGTGTGTGTGTGTGTGTGTGTGTGTATATATATATATATATATATATATATATATATATATTTTTTTTTTTTTTTTTTTTTTTTTTATGGTACATCACTAAGGATTATGGTCAGTAAATAATTTATTTGTTGAATATTTTCCATGTAGCTCTTTTGACTATTTTCAACCATAACTTGAGCTCAAACAGAAAGCACAGGCAGTCAAAAGCAAGAATACAAACTATTAAACTATACAGAGGTAGAATACATGATATGGAGAAGACAAAACAGTACTGTAGCAGAAGGTACTATACATAAGTAGAATATGCTGAACACAGTAATAGTACTAAATAAAATATAAGCAATTTAAACAAAATCACAGCTTCACCTCAGGCTTTGTCTCTACTGAAATGGCGCACTGCTACAGTCATTCCTCTCCATAAAGGAGGGTGACTATAGAACTTGGGAACTAAGTCTGATATGCAAAGCTATGGAACGCATCATCATGGGCCTAATAAACAAAGGTAGAGGGAACCTCCAAACTCTGTATCCCACACAGTTTGGTTTTGTGAAGGGTAGATCATGCCTGCTCAACCTGGTCGACTTCTTTGAGTCAGTCGCCAGAGCTATGGATGAAGGCAAGGTGGTTCATACAGCCTACCTTGATCTGGCCAAGGCCTTTGATACTATTCCACACTCAGGAATCATAGAAACACTCACTAAGTTAGGTATCAATCCCTATATCACTAGGTGGGTTGCAAACTGGCTCCCAGATAGAACCCACAGTGTGAAAGTACCTGACTCCAAGTCAGACTGTCGACTAGTCATGAGTGGAGTCCCACAGGGTTCAGTCCTGGGTCCCCTCCTCTTTGGTATCTACTTCTCTGAAGTCCAGGCCAACACAAAGGGACTCTGGCTAACAAAGTTTGCAGACATTTGCAAGTTGGGAGCCATAATTATCTCCCCAAGTGATGTTGACATCCTACAGAAAGGCCTCACTGAGACCAATGACTGGTGTCAGAACCATGGCCTTAAGCTTAATGCCAGAAAATGTGTCATCATCCCCTTTGGGAAAAACCCGGTTCCCATGAATTACCACATCGATGGTAGTCCACTCAACACAGAAGCCGTCATAAGAGATTTGGGAACACAGGTTGACAGCAACCTCTCTTTTGACCACCACATTGCCACTGTGGTCAGAAAGTCCTTCTGTGTGGCTGTTAAGAGAAAAAGTTTTAAAAACATACTGTTATTTGTCTTTTTCCTGTTCTTGCAAAGTGAACATATTATTTGTTGGGATATGCCTATCAAAGATGGGCCTCATCTGTGAACAAAATGCAGCATTGCTTATGAACCTGAATGATATCTGTTTTCTGTATTTCAGAATAAAGAGATTTGGTTATAGCTCAGTGAAGCCTGGGATAAGGACGCACGGCCAAGTAAGAGTTAATTTACTGGGGCAGGCTGTGTGTCCTGGAAAATTTGAGCTACCGTTGTTGAATTGAACATTCTGTACTTCTTGAACATTCTGTACTAGCTGTGGGTTTGAGGTAATTTGTGATAAACATGTTTTTCCTATATGTTTTTCATAGCCAACTGTCAACGGTCAGAAATGTAACAAAACGTTGTTTTGCTTGCAGTATAAAAGTTGATGTCAGTAAACAAGTTGATCAGATCAGAGGAGATCAGATCAGTCCAGACCGGACATCTTGGCCAACATGCTGTGTAATCTGGTTAGCTGCTAATAAAGAAAAATTCATCGCCTGAGGCAGATGTGACTCATTTGAATTTTTTCTTCTGACATTTTGGTCCTTCGGACCGGAAACCTCTACGAAGATATGGCTCAGACTGACAGAGAGACCGAAAAACCTGCGCAGGTGAAGGTTTCTCATCTTAAGATTCCCTCGACTGAAAGCCCTCCGACTGATTTGCCATTGAAAAGAGGCCGGCAGCCCTCTGATCCCTATCTGAGGGACGGTTTCTGAACAAAAAGGGGAAACAGAGTCTCATCTGGTTCAGGTAGGATGAAAAATAAATTTCTTTTCATTTAATTTAATCTTGTCGACAAGGTTTTATTTTTAGTTAAGGATGGGTAGGATTACTTGTTAAGATTATTTTGTTAGGGTCACCCGTTAAGATAGTCCCATTTTATAATAAGCCCTGTAAAATAATTTTGATACAGTCCTAAATACCTGAGAAAAGAAATAAAAAAAAAAAAAAAAAAAAAGGAAGGTAAAATAAGAAATCTAGGGGAAACATGGGTTCGAGTTGCTGCAAGTGTGAGAGTGATGCCTGTTTAAATGTTGATGCTAAGTATATGAAAGGTTTAAACAAAAATAATGTTAAATTTTTGAAAAAGTGGAAGTCGAGATATGATTTTGATGGTACACTGAATAAGAATGCCTGTGCAAAATTGGTTAGAGATTTGAAAAAAGATGCGGGAACTAGAACTAAAAAACAAAGACAATTGGGATTTCCCCAAGCACAAAAATGGTTAGAAGAGGCAAATAAACGAGCTATAAAAGAAAAACAGTGCTAGGAAAAAGAAAAACTAAATCAAAAGGGATCACTGGTGCCAAGTGGAAAAGTAGCTTTATTTTTAGATAAGGAGGATGAGCATACAGTTTGTGCAGTACAAAGGCAGGCAACTGCCCCACCGTATGGGGAAATTGCTGCTGCTGTACCGGCGGAACCTCCTCAATATCAGTCTGAAGATGTGGGATCTGTACAGCAGGGTGGGTTATTGGCTGCTCAAGGAAATGTTGTGACCCCTCCAATTTACCTGCAAATTCCCGTAGTACCCAAGGTTGCTTTGCAACAGGTAGACCAACCTATGCAGTTAAGGTCGGGACCAGCAGGGCAAGTACGTTGGGCCATTAAACTTTCTGACCACTCAGAAGCCCTTCCCTTAATACAAGTTGCAAACCCACAAGCAGGGGATGTTGGACAAGAGCCAACCATTTTAGTTTATCATCCCTGGGCTAGAGAGGCTATAAAACGAGCTACGGATGGTATTCCTCATCCCAAGGTTAATTTTCAAAAGTTTTCTGAGGACATAGTTGGTATGCGTTTAAGTTATCATCTAAATGGTTTAGAAGTAGAACAAGTAGTGCGACAAATCCTGGGTCCAGATTGGCACTTAGTTTGTGGTACTTGGACATGTAAGGCAGATGGCGGCACTACATTAAAGCATAATTCTGGGGTGTTAGACACGCAAGTCACTGATCTGTTGAAGAGAATTTCTGATAAGTGGCGTCCAAGAGCAGATTGGACAGTAATAAATCAGTGCATTCAAAATGATGATGAATCTGTAGATCACTATATTGTAAGATTGACAGAAGTGTTCAATAACCATTGTGGAATGATGATTCCGCAGGATCAGACTACTGATAGTCCATATGAACAGCAATTGAAAAACCCTTTTCTTAAAGGTTGTAAGGCTCCGATAAATAGTTTTATAACTAAGCATATGGTTGATCACAGAACATGTAGACTGCAACCTTTGTTTGAATATGCACGGCATGCTGAGCGACATTTCAATTTAAAAAAGAAAAAGAAAGTACAAGTGTTAGCAGTAGGGGATGATGGTGGTATATTTTTGGTACAGGACCAAAGGGGGGCAAGGGCGCCGTAGTGGCATACAAAGACGTGGGGGCCCGAAATGGGACACGTCGTATAAACAGGGTGGACATTCAGAGAAATATGAGGGGAGGTTAAAACGTGGAGAATGTTTTAAATGTGGTAGACGTGGGCACTTTGCTGCCGACTGCGAAGAGTGGCAACATCCCCCACAGCTTACGAACAAGGGCTCCGCATGACTATATGATAGTAAAGAAACGTGCCAAATTCATTATTGTGATTATTGTAGAGAAGAAGAAAGCGAGAATGATTGTGATGATGATGAGGCAGACACTCTCTGCGATGAATGTCAGGACACCCAGGAAATTAAGGAAGGGCGGGATTGTGACTGTGAAGTCATAAACCTGGCACATTTGGGTATTGCTATGCATCTGGATCAAAAACACATGATAGAGTTTTTGGTTGAGGGACAGAAAGTGGAGTTTTTATGTGATTCAGGTGCATCACGTACACTTTTGGGTCCAGCAGTTCTACCCCCGAACTGCGAAACAGATGAGTTTGCCTTGTGACAGCGGCAAACGGGAAAATCTATAAGGAACCACTGTCTCATCCTCTATGGTTCACAGATCCGCAAACAAACCAAACTGTTAGGTGTAGGGTAATTATATCGAATGTTTGTCCAGTTAATTTGCTGGGAAGAGATATGATGCATTTGTTTGGAATAGTGGCAATTCCCACACCTAAAGGCATTGAGGCGAAAAGGTTAGCGGATGGCTTGGTGGTACAAGGAGTACTAGACTTGTTTTACTGGTATAGCCAGGACTTGATTTCAAACGGGCCAGGGAGGGTTGATACAGATTTGATCAACCTAGCTTTAAGTAAATCTAGGAGCGGGTCACCGCAGGTTGCCGTGCACTTACATTGTACTATGTACTACAGACAGGCCCCTGGTCCGGATAAAGAATTTGAAAAAGAATTCTTTAGGCACAAATGTGCAAGGATAATTTTGAATTATATGTTTTGGGATAAGCAAGGTAATACAGTAGTGACCTGTACTTTGACCAAGGAAATGAGTTCTTTATATCGCTCAGGTTATAGCCCACATATTTCAATTACTAAAGCGGTGGGGACACATTGGGTAGATTTGGCGAAAAAGGTAACAAATTGGGACACAATGTCCGAAAGTCAGTTGAAGGATCAACAGATCCAGGTACAAAGATTAAATTGGGTGACTTGGGCACAACCAAGTGTGCACCTCAGGGATGACAAAACAGAAATGGCATGACAAATCCTCCTAACTCAAGAGGAAGATAGTGCGTTAAGTGCCTTACCTGTAGATTTATGGTCAAAAGGTAAAGAGGATGTAGGACTGATGAAAACAGCAGGTGAAGTTTGTATAACTCCAAAGTCAGGTTTTAGACCTCGTAAGCACCAATACCCGCTAAGTAAACAAGCAGAGGAAGGAATTAAGCCAGTCATTGAGCAGCTAAAACAGGTAGGAATTCTTGTTGAATGCCCAGATTTGCCCTGCAATACTCCATTGTTTCCTGTAAAGAAACCGGATGGGTCATGGAGGTTGGTTCAGGATTTACAAGCAGTTAATTCGGCTGTGATCCCAAGAGCACCGGTGGTCCCTGACCCCTATACATTACTTAATGATCTATTACCTCAGCACAGATATTTTTGTCATAGATATAAGCAATGCCTTTTTCTCCATACTACTACATAAGGAGAGTAGATTTTGGTTTGCATTCACTTATCAAGGTAAAAGATACACCTACACCAGATTGCCACAGGGTTATTGTGAGAGTCCGACAATATTCGCACAAGAAATGGCTGCGAATTTAGCTCAGTTTGTTCCCCCAGAGGGAAGCCAGGTTCTGTTGTATGTAGATGATATTTTGTTGGCCTCACCCATGCAGGAAAGTTGTAGAAAGGATACCCTTGCCCCTCTTAGTTTTTTAGCTGAGCAAGGACATAAGGTAAATAAAGAAAAGTTACAATTGTGGAAAGCACAAGTAAAGTACTTGGGTTATTTAATTTCGCAGGCAGGTAGACAATTGGAGAACAAAAGAAAACAAGCCATTCTTGAGGCACCTATGCCTACGACTAAGCGGGAGATGATGTCCTTTTTAGGTGTGACTAATTTTTGTAGAAGTTGGATCCCTAACTATGCTGAGGAAGTAGGGCCATTGACCGCACTGATCTATGATACTCCCATGGTGGCTAAGAATAATATACAGTCGACAAATAAGGCAATACAGGCATTTATTAGAATTAAGCAATTGATAGCAGGATCCTCTGTTTTGGGTTTTCCGAACTATTCTAAGCCGTTTGTACAAATGGTTGATTGTAAGGGAGGGTATATGACTTCGGTTCTGGTACAAGTACATGGGGATAAACAGAGGCCGATAGCTTTCTACTCCTCTAGATTAGATCCTGTTGCAAGGGAATTGCCGCATTGTGTTCAAGCTGTGGTGGTGGCCGCCATGGCAGTAGAAGCCTCAGCATCATTAGTTTTGTTTCACCCATTACAATTGCGGGTTCCACATTCAGTAGCTACTATACTTTTGCAAGATAAGGTAACCTTTTTATCTCCTAGTCGACATTTGTCATGTATGACATTGCTGCTGACACAGCCTCATATGACCATAGAAAGATGTACTACTCTTAATCCGGCGACACTTTTGCTGACTCCAGAAGAAGGTACTCCACACGTTTGTTTAGAGAGCATTCATGACAAAGTACTTCCCCGACCAGATTTAACGGATATTCCGTTGATAGATTCTGATCTCGTTTTGTTTGTAGATGGATCAGCAAAGAAAGACACTGTAGGAAAAACACTAGTAGGGTATGCTGTCACCACAGAAACTGACGTTTTGGAGGCAAAAGGATTGTCAAACATTTATTCTGCACAGGCAGCTGAGTTGGTGGCTTTGACTCGAGCTTGTACCTTAGGGGAGGGTAAAAAAGTGACAATTTATACAGATAGTCAATATGCTTTCTCCACTGTACATGTTTTCGTTCAACTATGGAAGAATAGGGGAATGGTTACTGCGACAGGCAAACCAATAAATCACAGAGATTTAATTTTGCAGTTGTTAGATGCAGTGCAACTACCACTTCAGATAGCGATATGTAAATGTTCCGCACATACTAACAGAAAAGATCCTGTCTCCAAGGGAAATGCCCTTGCTGATATGGCTGCAGAAATGGCAGCTCAAGAAAATGATTTGCTTTTACATGATAATGATTTGGAGCCTGGACACCTCTTAGACTTAGAGACACTAAAAGTAATGCAAACATTGACGACACAGAAGGAAAAATGTCGTTGGGTAAAATATGGTATCACTCAACAGAGTGTGTTGTATAAGGCATCAGATGGCAAAATGGTATTACCCTCAAACCTTTTTAGGTATGCGACATTGGTTAGCCATGGACCTGCCCATGTAGGAGTACAGACGATGATTCAAATAGTGTCTAAGGTGTTTTAGTGTAAAGGGTTTTCAACTTATGCAAAGTAATTCTGTTTATCTTGTTTATTATGTGCAAAGTATCATGCTCAGGGGGGAGTTAAAAAGTCTCAGCAGGCATTCCCTACCCCTCCGTATCTATTCCACACACTCTGTATGGACTTTATTGAATTGACACCCTCAGAGGAAAAAAGGTTCTGTTTAGTCATTATTGATGCTTTTTCCAAATGGGTAGAAGCTTTTCCAGTGAAGCATCCGAATGCACAAACAGTAGCAAAGCTTTTGACTACAGAAATAATTCCCTGATTTGGCCTACCAAGATGCATTTACAGTGATAATGGGTCTCATTTTGTTAACCATATTGTTCAGAAATTGGGTCAAGTGTTTCAAATTGATCTCAAAAATCATTGTGCTTACCATCCCCAATCAGCTGGACTGGTGGAAAGACACAACGGTGTCTTGAAGAGTAAGCTCTGCAAACTAATGGCAGAAACACATAGGTCATGGACTGCGTGCCTTCCGTTGGCACTCCTGTACATGCGAATCTCACCTTCCTACAAAGGACTTACACCATTTGAACTTTTGTTTGGGAGACCATATTACGTCCCGCAGTGGCAAGGATTGTTGCCAGCGGAACGTGAGTGGGGTGAGGATCTAGCGGATTATATGAAGAAGATGCTAAATGTCAAATCTCTTGTAACCAATGACTCCTTTGCAGATTCCAGAAATGAAACCTTGTTAAGCATGGCACCCGGGGACTGGGTGTGGATCCGAATTGTGAAGAGAAAGAATTGGTCATCCCCCAGGTGGGAAGGCCCATACCAAGTACTTATCTCGATACCTACGGCTGTAAAGATCACTGAGAGGACTTCGTGGATTCATATCACCCACTGTAAAAAACTCAAGGCTCTTCCTTCTGCCATTGATATTGGTCAAACTCCACCAGACCTCTGAGCACAAAGTCTGGCTACAAAGGGGGATTAGCCCAATAGGGATTAGTTCGTCTCAAACCCAGTGAAGAAACCAACGGCGCGAGGTAGTCCTTAGGGAGGATGGCCATATTCAACTGGTACTTGAACTGTCACATGATGATGATTTTGGTGGTGAAAGTAAATATGTCCCTACGAGAAGGAACAGTTGCCAGAGAAAAAGGAATGGTGGTGCTGCAAGTGCAAACAGGTGTTACTGCTGTGTTTAAGGTGAAACTTTGTGAAGGAATTTTGGACTGTTCTAAATGGAACAATAATAATGTCTTGACTCGTGCAAAATACTTGTGCAATAGAGACTGTACGTCCTGGACAAGTGTTTGGTGGTCAACAGATGTGAATGGATGGGAAACAAGTGGTGCAGTGATACCAGAGAAAGATAAAAGCAGGCAACAAAGAATAAAAATTGCACATTTCCAAAGTACCGGAGTAGTTACTATAACCATTGTGTCACCACAAGAAAGTGATTCAGGAGTTTATGGAATTGGAGTTTCTCTTCCAACTAGAACTGATCCTTTCGGGACCCACCAACTTAAAGTACAAAGCCTTAAGAATGCTACAAATAAAGCAGATTTTGCCTTCACAAAAGAAGAACAATTGTTACTCGAGATGGGATTCGTACACCATAATGAATGGTTATCTTGGGTTAGATATAGTACCCGAGAAGCACATCGTGAGAACTGTATTTCTTGTGATGAAGGTAAACAGCAATTAGCAACAGTCCCATTGATGCAAGATGAAGGTAACCTAACGTGTCTGTTGAAATTATTCTTCAACAAAACTGAAGATAAATGCAAAGATGAAACTCAGCGTTTTCCGGTCATAAGCAAAGTTGAGAAACTGCCTGCAGCGATTTCCTATCCAGGTTCGTATATGTGCATTTCCAGAGATGGCACAGGGAAAAATTATGGCAATATGGGACAGAACTATTGCAATGTTACTGTGAATGGCAATGGGAATCCATTTCTGGAGAACCAAACTCATAGTTTAGCAGACGTATGGTGGTTATGTGGAGACAACAAACTCAGATCAAGGCTTACGATTCCCTGGAAGGGAACTTGTGCACTTGTAAAGTTAATTCTGCCATTCTACATTTTCCCAGTTCCAGCAAGCAATTTCGTAAGAGAATTTGAAATAAAGCCGAAGTGGTTGAGTAGGAGAAAAAGGGAGGCACCGAAGCAATCTTTCGATAACGGTGTCTACATCGATAGCATTGGCGTACCAAGAGGCGTACCTGATGAATGCAAAGCAATAAACCAAGTAGCAGCTGGTTTTACATCCATCTTTGTCTGGATTCAACCTAATAAGAATGTGGACTGGATCAACTACATTTACTATAACCAGCAGCGTTTTGTGAACTATACCAAAGATGCATTGAAAGGAATTGCTGAACAACTGGAGGCCACTTTGCAGGTGGCATGGCAGAATCGAATTGTGTTGGATATGCTCCTGGCCAAAGAAGGAGGAGTTTGCAAGATGTTTGGGACTTTCTGTTGTACATATATTCCAAACAACACTGCGCCTGATGGAAGTATCACTCGAGCTTTGAAAGGTTTGGAGATGTTATCCGAAGAATTGGCAGGGAACTCTGGGGTAAATAATCCCTTTACAGATTTTCTACAAGCGTGGTTTGGAAAATGGAGTCATCTCATCAGCAGTTTCACTGGTGTCCGTTGGAGTCGCTGTGGCTATCGTGGTGGTATGTGGTTGTTGTTGTATACCCTGTATCAGAGGTCTTCTACAAAGACTGGTTGATACTGCTGTTACGAAGACGATGTACCAGCAATTGCAACAGACTGGTGAAAGTGAATACATTGAAATGTGACTCTTTGCAAATGTTTTTGAAGTTTAAAAATTTGTCTTGCCAATGAATTAATGTATGCAAAGAAAAACTTAGTTTTTACCATATATTGCTGAAATAAAAGACAAATAAAAGTGTTTTCAGGGGGGAAATGTTAAGAGAAAAGTTTTAAAACATACTGTTATTTGTCTTTTTCCTGTTCTTGCAAAGTGAACATGTTATTTGTTGGGATATGCCTATCAAAGATGGGCCTCATCTGTGAACAAAATGTAGCATTGCTTATGAACCTGAATGATATCTGTTTTCTGCATTTCAGAATAAAGAGATTTGGTTATAGCTCAGTGAAGCCTGGGATAAGGACGCACGGCCGAGTAAGAGTTAATTTACTGGGGCAGGCTGTGTCCTGGAAAATTTGAGCTACCGTTGTTGAATTGAACATTCTGTACTTCTTGAACATTCTGTACTAGCTGTGGGTTTGAGGTAATTTGTGATAAACATGTTTTTCCTATATGTTTTTCATAGCCAACTGTCAATGGTCAGAAATGTAACAAAAAGTTGTTTTGCTTGCAGTATAAAAGTTGATGTCAGTAAACAAGTTGATCAGATCAGAGGAGATCAGATCAGTCCAGACCGGACATCTTGGCCAACATGCTGTGTAATCTGGTTAGCTGCTAATAAAGGAAAATTCATCGCCTGAGGCAGATGTGACTCGTTTGAATTTTTTCTTCTGACAGTGGCACATCTCATTACTAAGGGTTTTGCATCCAGGAAGAAAGAGGTCATTGTCTCGCTCTACTCTTCCCTCATTAGGCCAGCCATTGAGTACAATGCCCTATTTATCATGTACCTCACTAGACACCTACAACAACTGGAGAGGCCGCAAAAATACCTCACAAAGAGGATCTTAGGTCTTAAACACTTGACCTATATGGACAGAATCAAAAAACTCCAACTATTCTCTGTCTCATATCGCCTACTTAGAGGCAATGTCTTCTTGACTTACAAAGCCATGTCTGACCCAGCTCTGTTAGAAATGCTACATCTAAAGAAATCCCAATCCATCCGCACTACATGCTCTAGAGACCTCAACCTCATTACCACAATCAACAGAACAATCTGGAGGGACAGGTTCATAACCCAGAGACTGCCCATGCTATGGAATACACTTCCCATATATGTCAAGCAGAGCGCCTCACTGGCCGTCTTCAAGAGAAATCTTGATGAGTGGATGGGAAATAGAAAATTCACCCTGGGGATCACTCCAGTGGCTCTACTTGCCAAAGGCAATGGGAACTAAGGTCAGTTGGCATGATGTCAGGGTAATTCTATGGGCTAGGCTTGTAAAGGCTCCAGGGCCATTAGCCTAGTACACGCCTATGAACTTATGAAATGTGCAAAAATATGCAAAAATGTGCATAGTTTCATACTTATTCTTCAGAAAAAGCATGGTCATGCAAACCCTGTTATTCTACTAACTTTCTAACTGAATTAAATTAATTTTTAAAAATTGTCTCTGATTTTGTGCCTTTGTCCATCATTATTGGCCATTTCTATAATTTTTGAGCTATGAAGGTGTCTTCGTGTGTAAGGGGAATATATGCCACTGATACTAATTAGCAACATAAGTAGCACTTTATAATATGAAAAGGTGAAAGTGTAATCAAATAAGAGTGAGACACATAAAGAAGCTAGCAGTGTATCAGAAGAGTTCTATTGTTTTTTCACTTGAGACAGAAATGTACACACCTGCTAATGAATTTGTGTAAGTAGAAAGCATAAATCAGTTTATTTTATTCACTTTTAAACCAGTCTACCATCATGGTTCTATTGTCCTTGGTCATCTTATTTTATTTAACAACTTCATAAAGGCAGTTTATTCATTTTATCCAGGCCAATGAATCTTTTGTCGTTGAGGTCTATTATTTTATTTGTCAATTTATATATTATAACTTCTTTAAATACAGTTTTATTTTTAATCAGACTAATATGTCTTTGCAGATATAGAACCTTAATTGCAAAATATTGGGCCAGATTCACGAAGGCTTGCACGGAGTCTAAGACTAGAGTAAGACTCCATGCAGCTAACATGTCCGGCGAGCGATCCAGGAACAGCCGGCAGGGGCGTGCAAGAGAGCTCCTAAAACGACTCTTACACGGACAGGGTTAGGTTATGCAAATTACCTCATTTGCTGCTGAAAGCTATGCAAATGAGGTAAATTTGCGATCCAGGAAACACTAACCTGTCCGAGTAAGAGTAGTGTTATTTGCAGAAATGTACTCAGTTGTCAACTGAGTACCGTTCTGCAAATAGCAAAATGGAGCCATGACAGCTCCAAATAAAGGATGCATCCAGTTGAGGAAGCATGCCAATGGCCAAATATATGGCCATTGTCATTTTTTTCCGTTGCAAAATAAAAAAAATATATTTTTTTACCTCGATCTCTAATGTTTAAGCGTAGCGCAGCGCCACTCAAACGTGCTGCACTCTAAAAACCAGAAAACCAAATAATAAAAGCCACAAATAGGGATTTTATTCAAAATATTAATCTGCCATGCAAGTGAATGGCAGGCTGAAGACAACATGGCTACTGAATAGAGGTTGCTAAGGGGGGTAGCTCAGTCTGAGAGATGTAACCAAGCATTAGTAGGCAATCCTACGCAAATGAAGATAAGGATAGTGAATCCCAATATTTCCTGCTATGTGAACCATGTCCCTAGAGTGTAAGAGTAGGAAAAGGGGAGTAACAGAGTAGGAGATGGGTGACATCATGAGGGGGTATGTATCAAAAAGACTGTAAGCTTATTGGAGCAGAGTGGCATGTGTTTGCTGTGAGTTACTCAGGACTAAAGGAGGTGTGTCTACAGTTGTCTAAACTGAAAACCAGAAACTGAAAGTGTACACCGTGGCTATCACTAAAGTTTCTTGCAAAGCTGCTGACACTGTGTGTGTGCGTGTGCGCATGTGTGCATGCGTGTAAACCCGTCTAAGGCTGTGTGCGCGGGTGTGCACCTGTGTAAGCCTATGTTAGTCCGTCTAAGCTAGTATACACGAATGAGCACCCTCCTAAGCCCGTGTAAGCCTGTGTATGCCTGTGTGTGAACATGTGCACGTGTTTGCGCTTGTTTGCGTGGTGCTGCCCCCTGTGGAAACAGAAATGGGAAAAGGAAGGAAAGGATGTAGTAGGAAGTTAACCAAGGAGAACTAGCAGAGCTGCCAGGTGAAATCAATCAGAATCAGCCAATTACACAGGCACTACAGTAGCCCAGCCCAGCACCTAAAACTCTGCAAACAACATTCCCCCATGTTTTTCTCAGAAACACTGCAACACTGCAGTCAACAAAGAGAAGTGAAAACTTAAAAAGCTTAAACTGAGACATAAAAATGTTAGGTGCTGGCATTGCTGTTATAAGGCAACATGTGCAAGATGCTGAGGGTGGTGCCATTGCGAATGCTGCTAAGCAACCCACAGTGAGGAGACGGAGAAGAGTATACAGACCCAGGGTAACCTACCAGGGGCTACATGAGCTGGAGATAGTGGAGCGCTACAGAGTGGGCAGAGAGCTCCTGCAGCAAATTGTTGAGCTGTGCAGGCCACACCTCACACACAGAACCAACAGAGGGGAACCCATCCCAGTGGAAACCAAGGTATGCGTTGGCCTAAGAATACTAGCAACAGGTACCTTCCAGAGACCAACTGGTGATATGATGGGGATTTCACAGGCATCAGCATCAAGGGTACTGCACCAGTTCCTGAATGCCATGTCAGCACATGTTGGTGATCATGTATATTTCCCCAATTCACATGAGGTATTGGCCAGCAATATGTGTCTCTTCCAGAAAATAGCAGAATACCCTGAGGTAGTGGGTGCAACTGACTGCACGCACATATACATCAAAGCACCAGCTGGTGAGCGGGGTAGGGCCTACATCAACCGCAAGGGCTTCCACTCCATCAACTGCCAGGTCGTGTGCAATGCCCAGGGCATAATACTGAATGTGTGTGCTGGCTGCCCTGGAAGCTACCACGATTCCCATATCTGGCATCTGTCGCAGCTTTACCAGACATTTGCAAATGGGGACATCCCTGACGGTCACCTAGTGGGGGATGCTGGATACGCACTGGAGCCGTGGCTGATGACACCCATCAGAAATGCACACACACCTGAACAAGAGCTCCATAATGAGGCAAACGCACAAGCACGAAATGTAATCGAGCGTGTGTTTGGGATGCTCAAGTCATGGTTCTGCTGCCTGGACACATCTGGTGGAGCCTTGCAGTACTCACCAACTACATGTACCCAAATTGTTATGGTATGTGCCATGCTACACAATATGATCCTGAGAAAACAGCTGCAGCAGGAACAGCATGGGGCAGGGCCAAACAGCCCCCCACCATTGTCAAGGCCTGCACAGGCACAGCGTGACTCAGAGGAGGAACAACCTGAGCTTGCCCTAGTAGGCAGAAGGAGGCATGCCCAGTATGCCTTGTCATTGGCAAAGAGGCAATGCATAGCACATACACTGGCTCAGTAGAAACCCTGGAAATAATACCTCTCACTGACTTGCACATAAAATAAAAGGGATGCCTAACTTGACACTACCTATTTCCAAACATGTATAGGGAGTGTAGTATGTGCATCCAACATAGGCAGCCCTGCAGCACCATCTGAGGCATGATTGCCATGTTTTAAGCAATATAAAGCAGTGCTAAGCAGCTTTAACCAATATCTAGTATATGTAAACAAAATTGCTCGTGCAATGTTGGCCAGGGTCAGCCAAAGTTGAGCAAAGTCAGTTAAACATGCCCATATCTGCTTTACTGTTCCTTAAGCAGTCTGGTCTGGCCAGCATGAAAATAAAAAGCAGTGACAGGGTTTGAACTCAGGATACTGTGCACTATAGTCACAGTACTGAACCACTAAGCCATAATAGCATTACAGTGGTACAGACACAGCAGGACAATTGTACACTAATGCAAACACAAAACAATGCTGTATCATGCCGTTAATGAGGCAAATGGGTAACCTCACCCACATGCCTATGCAGACAGAGAACATCAGGCCAGGCGTTGTGATGTGGGTTGTGTAGGCTATGAAGTCACAAGCTAATATATGTGGCAATGGACGCTAAGATCTGTAGTACAGTAGTATGCCTCAAGCCAGTATGATAGGCAACAGTACAGACTGTAATGGTGTCCTGTACACAGCAGTGCAGGCGCAGCAAATGTGTATAAGTGTCAGGTGAAACCCACATCCTATGTACACCCACAGTAACAATCCGGTGTACCCACGGGTAGAAATGTACAAAGAATAGCTGTCCCCCCGTATGTAGAAATGTTGATAGGTCTATGCAAAGTGTCTCATGGAAGCCCTGCAGGCACAGCATGATCCCTGTTGATCTATGACACAAAGGTGAGCCCTGCTGTAAAAATACGCCTTGATTTACCATACACATATAGTATAAATGTGTATACTGTGTGTGCTCACACACTCCAACAAATGTAGTGGATTTCATTCAGCATCACACTGAAAGGTCATACTGAGCATGCTCACACACAAACAAACAAAGCAAATGTCAGGCTGGAAGATACTGAAAGGTCATACTGGGCATGCTCACACAGGCTAAATATGGATGTGATGATAAGGGATCTATGGACAAATGTGCATAGTCATCTCTACTTCCAGAAACACATTCACAAAGTGGTCTGAAAATCCTGCTATGTGTACACACAAACTGCCAAGGTCTGTGCATGTTGGTCAAAGGAGGTTGCCACTACTCAGCAGTCATCAGACCTGTGAGAGACTACCACAACACACTTGTGAGAAATCTGACTAGGCACATTCAGCAACTAGAAAGACCAATGAAGAACCTTAACAAGAGGATTACTAGCCTCAAATAGTTGCCCCATGCAACAAGAATGAATGTAACCCAAGCTGTACTCAGTTGCATACTGTCTACGCAGGAGATCTCTGCCCGACAGACAGGTCCATGTCATGGTTACACTCAGATCTGTTCTGAGTTACAGCTCAATGGCACTAAATGTACAGAGCCAACTGTTATTGGCAACATCCTGGCAGATAGGATCAGTGTTAACTTTACCCCCCCCCTCACCCATGAAGGAGCACATGTCTATAATGGAAGACTGCAAAGTTGCTGTCATCATGGCTGCACAGGTAAAAAACGCTATCTGAAGCCAGTATCACAGCAGCCATGGGACTAGATAACTTCTCAGGCTGTGTAGTATCTACTTCCCTGAAGTAAACATTAACATGGAAGTTCTGTGGCTACTGAAGTTTCCAGAGGACTGCAAACTAGGAGCCATCATTGTAAACACTAAAGATGTGGACATCCTACAAAAGAGCCTCACTGAGACAGATGGCTGTTGTCCAAGCCATGGGCTGTAGCTCAGTGCCAAAAGGTGCATTATCATCACCTTTGTTAAAATCTCTGTAGCCAAGAACTACAACATACGTGGTAGTATACCTCACACTTTAAGTGTGACAAGAGACCCTGGGTCATGGCTGGACAGTGGATACAACTGTGATAAGCACATTCCCACAGTAGACAGGAAACCCTCTTATGTGGCACACCTCATCACAAAATGTGTCTCATGCAGAATAAAAGAGGACATTGCTCCCCTCTACTCACCACTCACTAGAACTATAAAAGAGTCCAACACCACTGTTGCTATGTACCTCACAAGACAACTACAACAATTGGAAAGCCAGCAGCAATACCTCACAAAGAGCATTAGTGGCCTGAAATACATGCCATACACAGACCATCGCAAAATGCTCCATCCGTACTCCCTTGCATATCGCCTACTCAGAGGTGTTCACTGCGTAACATACAAAGCTATGTCAAACATACAGCTATTGGATATGATCCATGAAAAAAACACTCACAATCACCCTGACCTTTGGACCCAAGACCACGACTGAAATACAAAAGGAAGTGGTGTAGCCATTTACCTTATGGATATCCATACCTCCAGGTTACTGCCACAGCATGAGGCCTTGGAGACCATGCAAGCGCAACTAACATTGGGCAAAGCTGCCCATCAGATTGTAGCCTGCTACAGATCATGTACCTTGTCCGAGGAACCTCACTCTGTATTCTGGAGAACAATGGCAAATATAAAGGTCCTATCAAACACCATTATATGAGGAGATTACAACTACCCAAACATTGAGTGGGTGAATTACTCATATACAACGTCCTTTGCCCAATGTGTCCTAGAGTTAAGAAACTCTAACACCCTGGAACAACTGGTCAGCACGCCCAGTAGAGGTGACAACATACTGGACATGATCATCACCAACATGGGGTACCAGTATTCCACAACAGAGATAAACCCCTCGCTGGTAATATCAGATCATTAAGTAATCACAATGGACATCCACATCCCGCCCCCACACCCAATCAATGAAACCACTGTGAAGACATTTTCAAAAGCAAACTGCACACTTCCCAAGACCAAAGTGGAAAGTTCCAAAGCCCTCTTGCTATAGGATAATGGTATACAATCTGCCAAATCATTTACAAGTGCATCATATGAGCATCTACAGGGATGCATGGTTCGAGACATCACAAATAAAACCAAGATGCACTCCTCCAAAAATAAGAAAACAATCTGTTGGTCATTGCCCATAAATAAGCTAGACAACAGAAGGAGGAAACTAACACCTGATAGAGCCAACTTCACTAAAGCAATCAAACAAAAAACCTTCGGATGGATGCTGCTATGTTCTAAAGGTACTTTATTAAAACCAAATAAAATCCAAGAAAACAGTGAATACAAGGTGTTAGCGCTTTCGGGTGTTACCCTTCATCAGACAAAGCACAAATGATACTAAACTCAATTTAAAATAAGTGCAATCCAATCAAAACCTAGTAAAATACCCGCCTATTCTTCAGGGCGGGCTTCATGGGTATGACGTCATTAAGACCCGACCACCTGTGGGCCATGAGCTCTATAATCCATCTGGACTCTATGAGCTCAGTAAGCTGTTTGATGTCCCCCCCCCTTTTATTAAGTTTGACATTCACAATAGCCCTGAACCTAAAACTATGTGTAGGAAAGTCATTCACGTGCCTATATAAGGCATTGTGTATATCACCATTTCTTATGGCTGATAGGTGTTGTAGCACCCTTACTTTGAACATGTTGTTAGTCTTGCCCACATAAAAACACGGGCAAGACTTACATTCGGCCAAATAGACGATATCTTTGGTCCTACATGTTGCCCTGGCCTTTAGCTGAAAAACTCTGCCTGTATTGGGATGTGCAAAAGTAGTACCCTTACATATAAAGGGACATGCCTTGCACATCCCACATGGTGTGCTGCCAACTTGTTTGATATAATTTATATCCTCTGTGGAGTGTTCTCCACAGAGAATATCCTTCAGATTCTTATTTTTTCTATATCCAAATACAGGATAGGGACCTATAATACTCCTGATTTTGTCATCACTAGTTAAGATGTTCCAATTCTTCCTTACAATATCAGTGATATCTTTGATATTACTGCTATATGTAAACATCAACTTAAGATTACGCTCACCCTCTCCGCCATTCAACAATTCCTTTGTTGGCGAAGTTTGGGAGTGTAGCCATGGTTTATATCTATGTCCCCTTTTTGCTTTGCTATTCAAAATGGTCTTATTAACCATATTATCCTGATATCCCCTGTCCTGTAGGAAGCCTTTCAACCTATGAGTTTCTCCTTCAAAGCAAGATTCCTCAGTGCAGATCCTGGAGATCCTGCTTACCTGTCCTTGTATTATACTTGGAAAGGTATAGCGTGGATGCATACTATCGTATGACAGGAGCGTATTTTTCCAACATTCTTTTCTGTGTAAGCCAGTGGTGAATCCAAGGCTTGTTTGTGTTATGGAAACATCCAGAAAGTCTATGTGGATGTAAGATACCTCCTTAGTGAACCTAAAGAAATGGGTAGTGGAGTGTAAATAGACTATAAACTGGTCCAAAGAGGAAGCCTCCCCTTTCCACAGAATAAAAACGTCATCCACAAACCATTTATATAGTCTGATGTTAGACCGCCAAACAGGATGATTATATATAAACTGGTTCTCCCAATAAGAGAGCACGAGATTAGCATAGGTGTTAGCACAGGGTGTGCCCATGGCCACACCCTGTGCTTGTCTATGCAGTTGTTTCGGACCCAAAAATACATTATTATCCAATACCAAATTTAGCATAGTAGTTATCAAGTTTATTTTACTTTCCTCAACATCTCGTGTCCTCAAGAGTTCACCAATGGCTGTGACGCCATACTCATTATTAATAACAGTAAATAAACTTTCTACATCAAGGGTCACCATAAGGTATGGATCATCATTGGGTCCCTTCTGTACT
Organism: Protopterus annectens; assembly: GCF_019279795.1. Classification (NCBI taxonomy): domain Eukaryota; kingdom Metazoa; phylum Chordata; order Ceratodontiformes; family Protopteridae; genus Protopterus; species Protopterus annectens. Next base: position 1,142,732,470 of record NC_056727.1, on the reverse strand, counting down.
TCACCTAGTGCTCTCAGAAAACCCCCAGTATCTGATAGAATATTGTCTGTGTTATCTACAACGGGCCGAAGTGTAGTTTCAAGCCATATTGAAATATTTTCTGTCACCCATTTTCTCCCAGAGACTATTGGTCTTATAGGCGGATCTTTCAGGGATTTATGGATCTTAGGTAAACCTTTGAAAATAGGGGTCACTACTCCTTCTGTTTTGAGGAAGTTGTACAGTTCCTCATTTATGACCTTATTTTGCAAGAGTTGTTTTAAGGTTCTGTGTACCTTATCAACTAGTAGTTTTACATTCAGTGGGTTTATTGGGATATAAGTCTCCAAATCAGATAGTAAAAGACTTAGTTTATTGTGGTAAAAGCTAGTATCCATTACCACAATAGCTCCCCCTTTATCTGCCATTTTTATAGTTATCCTATGATTGTTGCTTAAATCATGTAAGGCTTGCTTTTGTATTGGATTTAAATTATAATACCTTTGAGTAAAACCCTTTTGAAAATATTCTAACACCTCATTCTCACATGCCTTAATAAAGAGATTAATTGATGCAGTAAATGTGGGAACAAAACTGCTCGGTTGTCTCAGCCCCATCCTGTTAGTATTACTACTACCAAACATATTGCGTAAAGCAACTGTTCTACAAAACATCATAAGATCCATTATCACTTCGTGGTACACACTTTCTCTGCTCGGAACAAACGATAGTCCCTTATTTAGAACATATAGTTCATGTTGACTCAAACAATAACAAGATATATTATAGACAATATTATTACCAGAAATAGTCAGTCCAGAATTCTCTTCTTGTTTTGCGAGTCTCTGCCCTCGCTCAATGAGCGTTTCCATGCTCCCTTCTTCCTGACAGGGACTGGTAGGCTGTTCAAAAAATGCTGTTCCTGTAGCAATTCCTTAGGACGAGCCCCCAGTCGTAAGTCATCATTTGCTTCAATTACCCATTGACTAGTCTTGTTGTCCAAATTGGTTACTGTTTGAATAGTTGTTGCTTCCAAAGTCGTGCGCTGTTCTGCATTATTCTCTCTCATCATGTTATCTCCATTAACCGTTGAAGTTTCCATCAAGGCACCCGCTGTTGAAGGCCCCTCAGTGCTATGAGCAATTTCGGCATTTACGATGACATCATCTTCCGTCGACAAGCCTCCTCGTTGTCGACTAGCCTGTGGTTGTTGTGATACAGTATTTCCGGATAGCATAGCCCTCTCAGGTCTCTCTGAATTCTTCACTACTGTGGAGAAAGTTTTGACCACATTACGTGAATGAGTGGAAAGTCTGGTATTGTTATTACCTTGTTCTAAACGCTCCGATCTAGGTTTAGCCCACACAAAGATATTCCCTCTGGAGAAATCTTCGTGGTCTCTCCTTAATTTATTCATTTTGGTCGACTTCACTTTATTCTCATTTTCCGTTAATGAATGATAAGTATCATCCAATCGTTGCGTATAGGTAGCCCCTTCAAAGTCATTCTGTAGTTGGTGTTGTAATTTCGTAACCTCTTCTTTCAGGGAGGCTATTTCAGGTGCGAAATAGCCATTGAGGAGCTCCATGTATATTTATAAGTTGCCATTTCGCCAACAACTCAGGGTAGCGATCACCCTGAGTCGGCATACATAGAGCCCTCATCCCTCGAGGGACAATACCATATTGTAGACATGCTTGAAAGTGAAAAGTCTGCCATTGTAGTCGTTGCAGTTTAACCATTTTATAGTTGTAGTCTCTCAGAAGTCCATCAAAATTTTTGTCTACCATAACTGGAGTAGATCCATTAAGGCTGATACTGTCGAATGCCAAAAAGCCCATGTTAAGCAATGGGTTGTCCATAGATATAAAGTGCTCAAAGTTTTTTTCATTCCCATTCTGTCTCAATGGTTCATTATTAGCTATAACATTGGCAGAACTTACTTGAGTAGGCATAATTGTAGACTTAGCAGCTCAGCACCAATACAGCACAGTAAAGCACAGTCCAAAGTATTCCCAAAAAATGCTCGATGCTGACTTGATCCAGCCAAAGGAAAACAATCCAATGCAATCAAACAAAAAACCTTCAGATGGATGCTGCTATGTTCTAAAAGTACTTTATTAAAACCAAAAAAAAAAAAAAAAATCCAAGAAAACAGTGAATACAAGGTGTTAGCGCTTTCGGGTGTTACCCTTCATCAGACAAAACACAAATGATACTAAACTCAATTTAAAATAAGTGCAATCCAATCAAAACCTAGTAAAAGACCCGCCTATTCTTTTATGTGGGCAAGACTAACAATATGTTCAAAGTAAGGGTGCTACAACACCTATCAGCCATAAGAAATGGTGATATACACAATGCATTATATAGGCACATGAATGACTTTCCTACACATAGTTTTAGGTTCAGGGCTATTGTGAATGTCAAACTTAATAAAAGGGGGGGGGACATCAAACAGCTTACTGAGCTCATAGAGTCCAGATGGATTATAGAGCTCATGGCCTACAGGTGGCCGGGTCTTAATGACATCATACCCATGAAGCCCGCCCTGAAGAATAGGCGGGTCTTTCACTAGGTTTTGATTGGATTGCACTTATTTTAAATTGAGTTTAGTATTATTTGTGTTTTGTCTGATGAAGGGTAACACCCGAAAGCGCTAACACCTTGTATTCACTGTTTTCTTGGATTTTATTTGGTTTTAATAAAGTACTTTTAGAACATAGCAGCATCCATCCGAAGGTTTTTTGCTTGATTGCATTGGATTGTTTTCCTTTGGCTGGATCAAGTCAGCATCGAGCATTTTTTGGGAACAACTTCACTAAAGGAAAGGCATCACTGATCATTATTAGGATGAAACAATGATCGCTCATAAAATAATCCAAGCACAGTTTCTAAAGACAAATTGCCAAGGAATGTAACAGTAACAACCACAAAGCCTTCTGTAGCTATATCAGACATGTAGGTGTCAACTTCCAAATATGCTGCCAGCTACTGAAAAAAGTAATGACATACACCAAACCAACTTTCATTGCCCACACCCAGGGGGACAAGTGCAGTGTAAACTCCCCCCCATCACCCCCAAAAGGGCCTGTGTCTATCACAGAAGGATGCAGAGACACAGACATCATGGACATGCAGGTAAAGACAGCCTTCACCAAAGCTAAGAACATGGCATCAATGTGACTGTAAGTTGTCCCAGGCTGAGTCTTACACTAGGATCACAAGGAACTACACCCTCACCTACATTCACTGTCCAGACTCAAGCGTATCACAGGCTATGTACCCAAAGAATGGCATACACTAACAGTCATCCAGCTCCACAAAGGGTGTGCCAAAAGAGAACCTGGAAACCATTGCCCAACATCAGCCTGGTCTACAGAGCTATTGAGCAAATCATCATGGAACCCATACACTGAGACACTGAAGATCTCCAGACACTGGACTCTACACAACTTTGCCTTGTTAAAGGCAGAGCCTGGCTCCCAAACCTAGTTGACTTATTTAAAACAGTTACCATGAACATAGATGGAGGTGAAAGTAGTCCACACAGCCCACCTGGACCTCACTAAGGGCTTACTACACCATTCCCCACTCCATCATCATGGACAAGTATACCAGCATGAACATGAGCAGCTATGTCACAGGATGGGTGGCCTGTTCGTTTGATACTGCTCAGAGGTACAGGCAAGCACGGTAGGTGTAAGGCTGAACAGATTTGCAGATGACCGGAAACTGTGGTCCATAACTGACTGTACAGCTGACACAGACATCCTTCAGAAGTGTCTTACAGAGACAGATACCTGGTGCCAAAACAATGCCTTCAAGCTGAATGGCAAAGAATGCAGTCATCCCCTTTGGGTAATACAAAGTGCACACAAATTACCACATAGGTGGTAATCCAGCATGTACAGAGAAAGTCATTATGGCCCTGGGGGCACAGGTAGATAGTAAACTCACCTTTGATGATCACATGGCCAAAGTGTTTAGACATTCCTTCAGTGTAGGCCATCTATTGTCACCTAATGTGACACACTTTGTATAGTCTGATGATGTCACCATCCTACAAATATACCTGTGGAAAAGAAAGCTTCCAGTAAGATGTATAGCACGTTGTGTTAATGTGTACTCCTCTAGTCTCATGAAGTAGTTTGGGAGGGGTTTGAATCCTGGACCGGGCGACTGTGTGTGTGTTCCTCTTGGGAAGGAACAACCTTTTAGGAGAGTAGTGAAACACCTCAAAAGTGGTAATCTAACCTTTGTCAAGTCTGATGATGTCACCATCCTACAAATATACCTGTGGAAAAGAGAACTGGCAGTAATGTGCATAGCGCGTTGTGTTAATGTGTACTCCTCTAGTATCATGAAGTAATTAGGTAGGCATTTGAATCCTGCACTTGGTGAGTATGTGTGTGTCACTGTTGGTCAATGTGTTGTGATTTTTGCTTTTACCACTGTATGACATATCAGTATGCATTGCACATGTGAGCTAGCTGTGTGCCAAATACATACCTGTACATGTTACCTCAATGATTGCATGTGTGGGAACCCTGCTTTCTCCAAGAACACAGCTGTCATCCTTGCCAGACTGTGCTGCTACTTCCCGGACCTTAGGTCACATCTGTATGCTTGTGACAAGGCCAGCCACTGCAGTGATCCCTGGCCTAGGTCATCTGTGTCACACAAAGTCATTATGATTCCTATTGGAATGTGTGAGTGAGGGTCTATGGCCGAGGTATATGTCAGACCTGTTCAAACGCAGCAAAGTCTGTCCATGATGACTATTCATAGGTGTAGAACAAACTGTGGATATGCATGCAGACCCCTTATTGCTTATGTGATCCACCAAGGGATTCCAAAATACCTTTGGAAATGTGATTAACAAAGGAGAGATGACATAACACTTGGTTGCATGTACACATCGGTACCTGTTCATCATGCTGGTGGCTACTACCTATGTGGTACTGTGGGGATAATATGTTCCTTAAAGGTGGATGACTATGCTTAGTTTGGCTTATAGCTTTACAGCATGGGTTTGACAACAGGCATCTGTCTGTATGATACCCTTGTGGAGGATGTGTGTGTCATCTGGAGAATGCATTATAGGCCACAGTATGCATTACCAGACGTGGATGGACATATCCCTACTATGATTGCCTGTACCTAAGAGAGCTATATGCCAAACAGGAGTGGTCTCAGTAATGGGTGCAGGTGAATAAAAGTGGTTACCGGCATTGTATAGTACCTGAAGGATCCAAATGTTGTTGTGTGTCCTACATCTGTGTGTCAGTTATCAAGACATCATCTAACAACTGGTTATGGTCAGGCTGTTGAAGTGATGTATACCACCAGAATGCAAATCAATGGCAGATAGTAACAGTATCACCCACAGTACAGTGTCAAACCATGTCATACACACATGTATAGTCAGGTTCCAGAATGTGTGTAGTAAAATGCATACTGGCAACCAAAAGAAACTATGCAGTGTTACTGTGTAATACAGAGCATGTCACCCTGGCCATGTGTCCACTATGCACGTACATGCAGATAGTGCACCTCCACCATGTTCACAACTGTACACCTGCAAATCTGTGCTACACACATCCCACACATACTGTCTACTTTCTAACACATGCTGCCAATACTGCACACATCAGCCAAGTGGCACATGGCCAGACAATACACAAATGGAACCAACACTGGTGTAAACAACACTACAATGACAATCATAGCTTTAATGCATCATGCCTGCTCAGCTACACCTTCAGGCATATCATTACACTCTACAGCTGACAACATGCTAACATTGCTATACTGCTATATAGACACCCTGTGCATCAGCACCATGGTAGCCTGTTCCTGCATCGGTGTTACAGATGACAGGAGGCAGCACAGGTTTCATCATATGCACAGAGTGTGTTGTTGGTTCGCCAGAGGCCTACAGTGAGCCATCCAATTGACATGTATATGTGTGCGTGTGTGTGTGTGTGTGTGTGTGTGTGTGTGTGTGTGTGTGTGCGCACGCGAGGGGCAAGAATACTGGAATGGGCCAATGTTGTTGTAATGTATGTGGTTATGTGTTAGCCCTAGGTGCCTGGAGTAAGTGTGTGTGGCTGCATGCACACAGTTCCACCATGTGACTGCCATATACGGGTATTTGTGGGACAGCCACAGACTGTACCTGCGAGGCTTTACAGATCACTGTCTCTGGCCATGGATACGGTATCTGTGCCTGGCAGGGGTGCTACGGACACTATCAGGTACTAAGCCAGACTGGGTACTATCCCCAAAGGTGGATGGATGTACACTGGACACAGGTCCCTGCTGGGACTGTCCAGAGCCACGTGCACGTGGTCTTCTAGGACATTCTATGGACAGCCCACCCCCAACATTGCTGGGGCTGGTATTGGCACTATGGGAGTGGCTGTGGCTTGAGGGACGTCTGCGGGAACTGCCAGCTGCTGATGTTGCTGGCATACGTCCATGTCGACATCTCAACCATCCTGCACTGTCCTGACACATGGACATGACATTGCAGAGGATATCTAATGTCTCTCCCCAATGTCTATCAGTGACCTCTGTGTAATGACGGATGGCACCTGCTAGCTCACGGATACTGTCAATGACGGCAGTGTTATGGGCCCTCTGTGCCCTTAGTCCCTGTCGGGTGTACCATTCCATACATGCCTCTGCCTCCATGACAGCCTGGAACATGCGTGATGTTGTCAGACCTGTGGCACATCTGTCAGTGGCATGATGAGCAGCAGTGCTCCTACGAGAACCCCTGGACATCTGCCTATGTGGTACCCTTCCAGACATCTGGGTATGGCTGCTGTGTTGGGATGCATATGCCATGGATACCACACTGTCCTGGCCAATGCCAACTGTACGCTGTCCCTCAGCTATGGGCATTGGTGATGGATGTATTGGCAGTATGACTGTATGCATGGATGGGGTGGGCAGCTGTATACTGTTGATTGGTGGCCCAACAACAGACCCTGGCAAACACGCCTGTGCCTCAACACACCTATCTTCATTATCACTATGTGGCTCAGTGACATCCATTTCCCTGCTGCAGTGAACCAGCCCTAACACAGCACCTATGGGAGGGAGACAGGAAACACACTTTACGACCTGTACATGTTGTCGGCACACATGCACACATGCACACATGCACACATGAACACATGCACACATGAACACATGAACGCATGAACACATGAACACATGCACACATGAACACATGCACACATGCACACATGAACACATGAACACTTGCACACATGCACACATGCACACATGAACACATGAACACATGCACACATGCACACATGAACACATGAACACATGAACACATGAACACATGCACACATGCACACATGAACCCATGAACCCATGAACACATGCACACATGCACACATGCGCACATGAACACTTGCACACATGCACACATGCACACATGAACACATGAACACATGCACACATGAACACATGAACACATGCACACATGCACACATGAACACATGCACACATGCACACAAATACCACAAATACACTCCTCACTACAGCAGATACCGACACACACCACCAGCAATCCAAAACATACTTAATAGTGGTTGAAGGTAGGTTACAGTATCACAAGGCAAACAGTCATATCACACATGTCAGCATGCAGGACGTTTGTTGCTCAAGACCATGCAGTGTGAGCGTAGACAGCCCATGTTAATAACAGTATACATGGCTTTGATGCATGTGTGTTGTTGTTCAGTGATTGGCCTCACCCTGGAACGCAATGTGTACATGGACACAACATTGCTGTGCAAGTATTAAAAGGTCTGCAATGTCCTGTGTACCATCACTCACAGGTATACATACCATGGCTGGATGTGAATCTGTGTGTCACATAGATATCCATTTCTGATTACAGTGTCTGTGTCTGTAGCAGATAATTGTGGACACAGGTTTAGCACATGAATGCTATGTATACACACAGGATGAGTGGTGCATGTATACATGATGGAATAGCATTGCTCAACATGGCCATTGTACAGTGGGTATGGTGAGTGTAGGACATATTGTGGACATGCCAGTGCCAGCCATGACATGGCATGCTACAACATGACTGCAACATTAAACATCACACATACCCAATGTGTGTCATGTGACCTATACACTCAATAGCATTACAAGACATATATGTGTCACTTTGTACAAATGGTGATTGCTATGCATATTGTGTATAGGTGCATATGTTTGCACACACACAACATTGAGGTGCATAGCAATGACTACTATATGTAGTACTGTGGTCACTGTAACTGGATGGGGTGTAGTACCATGAGCCATCATCATCATGCATCATGTCATTACTCAAGGCTACTAATGTGTGCCAGACTGCCACCTAGCATGCTGTACCTGAACTGCAGTACTGTGGCTACAGTCACAATTAAACAGCCACTTATTACATGGGTTTGTAAGGTGCCCAATAGGGAGCATTGTTTAACATGAATGTGTTATGTGTTGAAGAGTGTTGCACAGCCCAGTGATAGGCCTCTACCACTCAGGAATATTATGTGTGCTGTGTGGATGACATGTGGGATACTGAAGTGTGACCTTACAGCGGGTATCTGGATACACTATATGTAGCATGTTAAGGTGTACTGCGTATGACAAAGTTGTGTATGTTGTGTACATGTGTATCAACTATGCCTATCCAATGTCCAGTATGGTGTTGCCACAATTGTGTGTGATGCTCTGTGTATTGCATGTGATTGAGGCAGCTACTGTCATTACTGAGATGTGCATAGTCTCACAGCAAACATGCACAGCATGCATTATGCGTAGGTGTGTTACATGTACATGGCCTACACCTCACCTATGACATGCACATTTCATTAGCAATATTAAAATTATAACACACTCACCAGCATTGACCGGCTGCCTTGCTGTCACACCAGAGGGACCTACAAGAATATGAGACAGTTTGTCAGTGGCCACAACTGTGCCATTTCTACTGTGAGTTTGCTAAACTACAGTAGTACAACAGTCGACAGTCACAATGGGACACTACAGTCGACAGACGTCACACCGTATGCCATACTACTTTTTCTGCCTAGCAATAGCATACACATCTTTTGCTGGGATCACAGCTAGGACACAAACTACCATGACAGAAACAATTTCACACTAAGCTATCACACCTTTATAGACATTGCACACATTCACCAACACATTCACCATCACACTCAGTCAACCTCACATAGCAATTATTGCACTAAGTACATGTGTGTGTGCATCGTGTCATAGGTAGGTAATACGCTATTGGCCCTAGGGCCTACAGCAGCCCAGCCATACACTACCCTGGCCTTTGACACACATGTAATTTATTTTCACTTGCCCCTGTCAACCAGAGCCACAGAGGTGATTCCCAGGGTGTATTTCCTATCTCCCAACCAATCATCAGGAGTATTTATGACAACTGCTAATGAGGAGCTTTGTTTGCTATTGATAGGTGGTTTGTTCCAGAGTATGGCATGTCTCTGAGATAGGAATCTATCCCTCCAGCATGTGCTGTTTAGTGAGCTGACAAGGTTTAGGGCCCTAGAGTGTGTATCTGGGAGGGATTGTAATATGTTTACGTGGAGGATGTCCAACAGCTATGGGTGTGACATAGCTCTGTATGTTAGGCAGAGTTCACCTCTGGGTAGGCGGTATGCAACACAGTGTAGCTGTGGTTTTGTGAGTCGGTCTGCATAGGGCATCTGTCTGAGGCCAGTATTACTCATTGTGAGGTATGTCTGTGGCCTTTCCAGTTGCTGTAGTTGTCATGTGAGGTACATACCACATGGGGCATTGTACTCTATAATGGGCTTTAAGTGTGATGAATAGAGGGGAACACTGATCTATATTTCCCTAGATGACACACCTTTTGTGATGACACGTACCACGTAGACAGAGTACATGACTACTGTGACACTGTGATTATCAAAGGGGAGGATACTGTCCACCTGTGTCCCATGTTCCCTTATCACACCTTCGGTGTTAGGTAGACTACCACCTATGTGGTAGTTAATGAGTACAGTGTTTTGGCAAGAAGGGATGGCACTGCAGTGTCAACACTGAGCTTCAGTCCATACCTTGGTCACCAGGCACCTGTCGCAGTAAGTATGCCCCATGTCTCTCTCTCTCTCTCTCTATATATATATATATATATATATATATATATTTGTGTGTGTATATATATATATATATATATATATATATATATATATATATATATATATATATATATATATACATATATATATATATATATATATATATATATATATATATATATATATATATACACACACACACACACACACACACACACACACACACACACACACATACATACACACATACATATAAACACCCATTGCTGTACATATAGATGTACATATAGGCACATATACAGTCCACTTTTCATGGTGGGAATATCAATTATGCGACAGTTGTGAGATATACAGTTATGTAATAATATTGCACAGTGTTGTACAGACTGCATTGAAGATGTCCTCAGCCCATGTAGCTTTAGCAGGCCTCACTGGCTACAACACTGCAAAACTGACAGAGCATACCCACAGCGTTTAACCACCACATGTTATATACCAGCACTGCATTCTGTTTTCTTTGCCACACACTGCAACCTACATAGAAATATGCACGTAACAACCTTCAACAACATATATATATATATATATATATATATATATATATATATATATATATATATATATATATATATATATATATATATATATATATATCTACACCCTTCACAAACAGTTGCAGTATGTCCCTTGCCCTATGCACATGTACAGATACATATAGATAAGTACTGCTGCCACATATGGATGATTCACATTATGTAGAGTACTCTTCAAAAACATCTACAACATGCCAGCAAATACATATGTGTTACATACCTTTCCTTTGTATTTCTCTGTTCTGTCTGTTTTTAAAGGAAATATATCTTTTTTTTATTTTATTATTATTTTTTTTTTTTTGGTTTGAGTTTTCTCTGTCTGTTGATGTTGCTCTTTCTTTTTCTGTGTCTCTCTGTTTCTGTCTCTTTTTCTGTGTCTGTGTCTGTCTCTGTCTCTCTCTCTCTCTCTCTCACTCTCGCTCTCTCTCACTCTGTTGCTGCAATGAAATTATTGCATGTGTGGACAGCAAGTACAGTCTGCTTTTCTAGGTATCTGCACATGTGCATGTGATGGCCTCTGCACCAATTGGTGCCCACCATTTACTAATTGCATGCAGCCTGCTGTGTGGTAATTGCAGTACTCACTGTCATAGCAGTCCACTGCTATAAAATGCTAAGTTAGGTAGGCGTAGCCCTTTCAGCTTTCCAAAGTCAGGCCCATGCTTGTTTGCTGTGGACACCGTTGTGTCAGTCAGAAGGTTGGTACACTTCTTATATCTGAAGCTAGGGTTGTAGCCAGTGATTTGCATGTTGTACTCAAACCTGAATATTGCTGCTTCTAGTACACACTTGTCAGTGTAGAATTTTACTCCCCCTCCAAATGCCTACACAAGATATATGGGAGTATGTACTTTCTTTTCTAATTAGACAATTAACTGCCATACAAAAGTAGTTATTGCAATGTACTCTTCTGGCACATGAACTGTTTGTGAACTACTATACTGTAAATATTAATTAACTCACTTCTGAACAGTTTGTTTATTCGTGTTGACATTAGCACAGGCTGCTCAAGACAACTGGACAAATTTCAGTACTGAGTATGCCTACCTACATCCTTGGTAGTGCCTGAATACACAGGTATATTGTTCTTTTGGGTAGGGGTGCAGAAGTATAGAGAGCATTATATATTATTGTGTGATGTTTATCTTGCTGAACATACAGGGTTGCTGTGTACCTGTTAGTCTATCAAGTCAAGTAGTCTATCTGCGTAGCTCCCACCTGTGGACATATCCAGATGGTAGCCAGAGGTTAGCCTATTATTCTTTGTCTGTGCACCACACCGGTCTTTTCTGCACTGGAACAATGGCATTGTCACAGTTGGTTGCTACCAGTACATGGCTACATCCTTTGATATTTCTGTGTTGTTCTCCTACATAAGGGTATGCTTGTGGGACTCATTCCAAAGCTATTTGCAGAGTGTGTAACAGCAGAAAAGCTGATATGCCTGTGTGTTTCTGCCTCTGCCAGGCCTCTGATACACTCAGGTATATATTTGAACAGCCTCAGGGAAAGGTACATATAAGTGGGGTACACCTGTAATATATTACAGACATTAAGTTGAGACTGTGAGAGAATCAGAGCATATGCATTAATACACCTTTTCTGACGTGCATGCAGTGTCTACTCTTACTTATTGACATTATTCATTAAGTGTAATTCCCCACTTTTCTGCCTAACGTCAGTACTTTTCAGAGGGATTCTGAGGGACACAGCTAACATTTGTTTATGAATCAGGGACATCCCTGAAAAGCAGTCACAGTTGGGAAGTATGGCCTCTGCCCTATTCAAGTATGCCAGTGTTTATCCTGCTTTGATACTGTGTAGAGTTTGTAAAGTGCTACTGTAACATTATTTCCTGCTAGAATGGCTGGTTCTCTTTTCACAGTCATGTCATGCAATTCCACAACAACTGCTGGTAAAGATCCACAGAACAAGATTTGTGTTATGGCATTCTTATTTTCCCTTTACATTCACTCATTGTAATGCATGATATATTTATTACAGCACCAACTTGTTGCATGTCTACTGTGGCTTAGTGGTACTTCATGCAGTGTATTGTGTCCAAGGTCTGGGGTTCGAGAGTGACAGAGGTGTTTTATTTTGCTGCTCAGCAGAACAAGGGCCCTGCCATGCAGAGTGACAAGGCACTTTTACGCAGTTGTAAGCGGGTTTGCGTGGGTTTGTGAGAAGCTTAGCAATGCTTAACTAAGCGCACACATGCGCACACTCGCTCAAACCCTCTAACTACTGCTTAAAAGTGCTTACTCCCGTTAACCCCCGCACTAATTTCTTTGAAAGAAAAGAAAATGGGGAGATAGGAAAGTGGTGAAAAAGAGGGCACAAAGAGGGAAAGACAGTAGGGAAACCAGCTCGGGATGTGCAGGACGGGTGTAGGAAAGGTCCATAGCTGCCTATTTCTTTACCAGCAACAGCTGTGCATATGTTAGAAATTTGGAGTGAAATTTGAAACCTTCCTCCCCTGAGAGAGGGGTGAGGACAACAAAGGATGTTGTACTGCCAATTATAATTATCAGTTTACATGTCCAGCCGGACACGTGTGCAAAATGGGCAGCTATGTATGGGGCGTCATTTTTTTGTGGGAACAGAGTGCCCTTTTTTTTTTTCAGGTGAGAGTGGAATGTGAGGTAGAGGAAGTAGGTATATTTGGGGAGGTAGGATGGGGAGGTAAACAGACAAGACAAACAAGATGCATACAGGGACGGAATATGACACATGGGGTGGGTGAACACAACTGACGGGGAAGGATGTTTGGAAATCGCAAGCCTATGAGCCCACAGATGGTAACAGTGGAACTGAGACACCACCCATGGACAGTCACCACTGCACCTTCACAGCCCGGAGGGTGGCTGTGCTGGGGGCTGCGTAGGAGGGGCAGGCTCACCCATGAGTTGTGCCACTCTTGCCTCTACCTGGCATAGGGGATCAGTGACTGAATGCTGGATCTCCCTACGCACCACAGCCCGGACCCTTCGGAGGGTGACAGGTGGCCCTTCTCTGCCCAGGCTTGCACGGAGGATGAGCCCCATCCCCTGCAGCGCTTCCACCTGAAGGTGGCACAGGACCAACAGAGGAGGGGAGCCCGGGCTGGGCACCGGACCTGCTGGTGCCAGGTACAATCGCCAGCTGAGGAGGGACAGGTGGGTCCGCTGGGTCCGGCCTTCCCATACGTTCTGTGTTTAGGTGTGTTTAATTACAACATAGACAACAGCATTCCCAATTAGTTGTAACAGCATGCAGTAATATTCCCATTAACCCAACACACCAGGGTTCCAACAGTTGAACAAAATGCATAACACGTGCATATATTGAACAACAGTGGACATTCCAACAGCATGCAGGGATGATTGGTGGCAACAGGCCACCAAGATTGTGGTGTTTGAACAGGGCACATACATCAAAGTAAATGCAGATATTTATCGAACAATAGGACATATGTCCCAACAAATGTTTTGAGATTAGACATACCCATTGAGGTGTGGAATTTCATTGTTTATGCACATACAGTACGGTGTAAAAAGATACCTCCATTAACATCTTATAAGTACTTATAGTTTACACTACATTCCTATTGACTGCAGGTGTATATTCCTTACATGTATTATTACACTAGGCAACATGCATTAGGTTGTGTAATGGGTTTGGCTAGTTCATTATATAAGAAAATGAATAAGGAACTGCAAAAAGTACTCCAAACAAAACCAAGCAAGCAGAAAACGATAGGACAAACTCGCCACCATGGAGACCAGTTCAGGAAACTTTTTATGTAATTTTTAATGTAAAACAAACTCCAACCACTCCAAAAACATGAATGCCTTAGTTTAAAATCACACACTGCATTTTCGTCACCTTTCTCGACTTCATCAGAATGACCAGTACATCAATTAGAAGTGTTTTTATATAATCTCTACCTTCAGTTAATTAATCATTAAATAGAATCAATTAAGATTTAAAACAAAAGTTCAAGAATGTTCAAAACTGCATTATCCTCCATAGCACTACAAATACATTTCTATCATACAAAGTATGTTTCTTAAAAAGTTTAAAATATATAAATAAGTTAAAAACTGCACCATTATTATATAAATATTCTCTATTAATTTGATTCTAGTACTTATGAGTTTCTTGTAATGTATTTTATATATGAATTTAATTGAGAATGTTTTAAACGTTTAATACATATTACATATTTCATGACAACATACCCCCAGTTTTTATATTTACAAGCAATCATATATATTTCCATGAATTATACATACATTTTATGTATATAAGTTATTTATGAGAATATTTATATAATAATGGTTCAGTTTTTAACTTATTTATATATTTTAAAGTTTTTAAGAAACATACTTTGTATGATAGAAATGTATTTGTAGTGCTATGGAGGATAATGCAGTTTTGAACATTCTTGAACTTTTGTTTTAAATCTTAATTGATTCTATTTAATGATTAATTAACTGAAGGTAGAGATTATATAAAAACACTTCTAATTGATGTACTGGTTATTCTGATGAAGTCGAGAAAGGTGACGAAAACGCAGTGTGTGATTTTAAACTAAGGCGTTCATGTTTTTGGAGTGGTTGGCGTTTGTTTTACATTAAAAGTTACATAAAAAGTTTCCTGAACTGGTCTCCGTGGTGGCGAGTTTGTCCTATCGTTTTCTGATTGCTTGGTTTTAGTTCATTATATACCTGACCTATATCTTACATACTAACTGTCCAAGATGCAGATGTTACTGCTACATAGTTATATATTTTATTTATATTTATATATCTTCATATCTGGATGTGTTCACGTGACATTTTCAGTTATATTTCTACAGAACCCTACATTTCAAGTAGCACACTCACATTTCTGGGGAACACATTAACAAGCTACTCATGTGCCAGATTTACCTATGCATGCCAGCCGTTAACCAACTGTTGAGGACTGTATATATGCTTCACAGCTACTGGCACTTCCTTCATCTACTTTATATGGGACTGCCCAACTGTTGGTTGACAGCGGTTAATACAACAGTACTATTTATATAATGCAAGGGTACAACAACATTTCAAAGTAAGTGACATGGACATACTCCAAGTATTATACCTTTATTAATTCCATTACACACTTTTCTAGAGGCTCTCTCATTTATTTGATATTACAGTGCATGCAGAAGACTTATTCAAGATGTATTATACCTTTATTAATAGGTTACAACACTCTTTTTCAGGCTCACTCACTTATTTTATATAACAGTACATGCAGAGATATTATTCATGACTTATTTTACCTTTATTAATGGGTTACAACACTCTTTTTCTGGCTCTCTGACTTATTTTATATAACAGTACATGCAGAGAAATTATTCAGGGCATTTTATGGCTTTATTATTGGGCTACAACACTTTTTTTTCAGGCTCTCTCACTTATTTTATATAACAATACATGCAGAATAATTACTAACCTCCCTGGTGGCGCAGCCTTAGCAGCCTATCTGCATAGGCTTGCTGATTCGCAGCATGGACACCTGCAGCTGTGAAGTAAATGAAGGGATATTGAGACATACCTATCCATTATATAGACTACAATAGCATGTCTTACATACTTCATTCCATGACTACCTACTCAGTAGTGGGGCATCTTGCATGTCACAGGCCTCCTGTATCCATCGGTTCAATAGGTCCTGCTTCCATCTCTTCAGGTCTGCATGGTGGTGACGGACCTGCTCACCAGTCCGATGGATGCATGTGGCACTGGTGAGATCATGAGCTAACCGGTTCCAAGTCTCTGCTTTGTACTCCATCCCTTGAATCTGTCCCTGCAGGAGTCCTGACTCATGATGGTGGACAAGGAGCCAAACCATGTATTTTCACTCCTCGATGCCCCAGCGTTGTGCTCGAAAGTAAGTACCCTCTCCAGCACCAGCCATTCTGACTACAGATGGGAGCTACAATCAGTTATGGCGAGTATTCCCGCCTATGGAGCTTAAATATGCCGCATTTCCCACACTTATTTGTGATTGGCCATTTTTGAAAATTCTCAGCTAACAGCAAACCTGCTTAGCAAAGGTTAATCTTCCATTTATAAGTATATGTATGTTAACAATGCATGTTTATGCTAAGCTGTCATGGCTTATTGGTTCAGTACTTTGATTATGGTGCACAGTGTCCCGGGTTCGAAACTTGTCATTGCTTTTTATTTTACTACTGTCCAGACAGGCTAGGGGGTGTGGCTGTGTTTAGGCAACTTTGCTTTACGTTGCTCCATGTTGCCCAACAGTGCGCTGGTTAGCGCGGTGCGCAGCTCTGCGCAAACCTATTGCGCTACGTAAAGCGCTGCTTAGCTATGGGCAATGATAGCACACTGGGTAAAGTGCTGCTTGGCTATGGGCAATTTTATTGCACTAAGTAAAACCCTGCTTAGCCATGGGCAATTATATTGCGCTAGATAAAACGCTGCTTAGCTATGGGCAATTATATGTCAATATCCTTAATGCTGCTCACCTTCTTATCTTTATATATATACATTTTGTTCACTAATACATAGGCCATTTCAATGCTTTTTACTAAAATTTCATTCATATATGTCAGGAATTATTTTATATACTAATTTAAAACATAAAATAGACAGGGGAGTGGTGGGACTAGAACTGGGAATGCCTCCTTTTTGTGCGAACACTCTACCACTACACTATTGCTATTTGGCTTGATTTCCATAAACATTTCTTATTATGCTCTTCGATGTCGAAATTGCTAACTGCAGCTAAGTAATGGGCACATCCACGCAAACACGTGCAAATACAGGCAGCTATATCGGGAATTATAAAAAAAAAATAGTTTATATTTTACAATTACAAAGGGGTTTAGTATGTGGGGGCGTGTACTGTTTGCTATGTGTACATTTCAAAGGACTCGCTCATTGCATTTGTCATTTTCACTTTTTATGGTTGCAGGGGCGTGGATATTTGGACTGCTCGGCAGTCCAACATGCCCCCTGCAGTCTTACACGCTCCATGTTAGCCTTCCAGTTGAGTCAGCGCCCTCATGCATATGCATGATGCGCTGATGTCATAGTCTTAAACGGCAGTCTCCGAGTAAGACTTGGTTAGTCTTACTCGGAGGATTACTGAATCCCCCCCATTATCTTTTTTGTTTATATTCAAGTTCAGAAGCAGAAGAGGCCAGTTTGCTAGAACTATAGTACTTCCTTCAAGGTATCAAAATTAACATGGAAACAGTTATATTGTCTAAATGCCCATACCATGTTCACTTAATCAAAATTTACAGAAATAATCTAGGCATTCCACATGACACTCAGCAAGAATATTATTCTGTCCTATCATTTTTATTGACTTTTAGTAATACAATGGGATCACTGAACACAAGAAAACAGAAAAACAATAAGCATCTTGCCATTGTTGTGGGATAAGAATCATGTCTTCAGAAGTGGCTCTCTGCAAGACCCTCATAACTCTGCCATCTCTGAAAAACATGTATTACAGTTCAAACTAGATGAATTCTGGCCTGGCCTATATCACAGAATGCAAACTAAAATATGATTGACACATACTTTTCGACTGTCCTGATTTTCACAGACTGTCCATATCTTTGCTTCCTATTATTGTTCTTCATAAAATTTGTGATTTTTTGGGCAAATTATTGAAGATTGAAGACACTTAATAATGACATACATTTCAGTTTCCAACTTCAGATCCTTCAGAAAATGTATGCTAAAACAAAGCATGGTATTCTAACAACTTTCTTGCTTTATAAGAGCAATACTTAAAATCTATTAATAATTTTGGCCCTTTGTCTTTCATTATTTTTTTTGGCTTTTTCCACATTTCTTTTACTTAGTGGTTAATAGGTAAGAATTTACAAATGACTGAATTAAAACTAATAGCTTAACTAAGGTAACTGATGTTTAGTGAGTTCAGATTTTTAGCAGGCTTTAATTAAAAACATTAACATGTTATGATCAGGAAACAGCAAGCGTGTTAATTTTAATGTCATAGACAATATATGGTCCAAAAGTGTCTTTTTCCTGTTTGTATATAATTTGTTCTGTAATAGTCTGTGAAAATGTAGATCACTTCTCTGCATTGCATATTAAAAGGATTCTAATCTGCACCTTAGCAGTACCTTACAGTAATAGATCTACTCACTTTAACAAAGGAATTAAATGACTCACAGGAACCACAATATTCTTTAGGAATCATGAATCACTTTAGTGTACCAGCTGTGCAGTCTCAACCTTACTATTCTTCAAATCCACAGCCCTGCTGATAAACATGCCTGATGTTTTTTAAGTGTTAGGTTAAGTGCCAGTTCAGTGAACATGTTTATATTTTCCTTTGGAATGTCTTTACTATAGTTATTGTTAAATGCTGCAAAACAAGGCAATTTGTCAAAAGAAATTGTTGACATTTATTCAGAAATTTCAACAGAACCAACTGTTAAATTGTCTACCATTTCTTTCAAAGGAAAAACACAGAGAATGATGCACAATGAAACTATTTAGTAGTAACAAGTTGCAAAGAAAGGTATGCTTTTAAAATGTGGAAAAAAAGAAATGCAAAAAAATATATACATGAAGCAGCATGTTAAAGATTACCTGTGTAACATAAAAGGTTGCTGAATTATGCAAGTTAGAACACAGCAATGTGTTCCAAGAACAGTGTGCTTCCAGAACTACAACAGCTGGCAGTGCAGATGTGGTATGTGAAGCCTGCATAAAAGCGGTTTTAGTAATGACAGGCTATACAAACTTTTAACATCTGAAGGTTTACTTTTAAACAGCCAACAAAACATACACTGAGATTATCATTACAAGATCAGTTAGGCTCAATGGTTTAGCAGTTACATGAAACATTTGTCTCTTATAGGTTCATAGGTGTTTACTAGCCTATTGACCACAAGTGTCTTTTTAAGCCTAGTCATGCATCCCAAATCTCTGACAAGTTCTGATACCCTTGATAAGTGTAAGCATGAGCCTGGGAGATGAACCATTTACAGGGTACCTGTTTGCATCATAGACATAGGTGCCAAACCAGAGATGAATTTCTGGTTTCCCATCCAATTGTCCAAGTTGCACATGAACTGGATAAGGAAGGAACTCTGCTTCACATGGATGAGGAGCCTGTTCCATAGATGGGGTAGTCTCTGGGATACATACATATCTCTCCAGCAGGTCCTATTTATATCACAGGCAAGGTTTAAGTCTTTAGAACAGTTAATTCTGATACTGTTTGTTTTGTGGATATGCAGGAGGTCCATCAGAGTGGGGTCTGACAATGCCCTGTATGCCAGGCACAGATCTTGCCCTCAAAAGCCTGTATGAGACAGAATACAGGGATAGGGCCTTGAAGTGGTCCGCATAGGACATATTACTTACCCCTTGTATTCTTTTAGTGAGGAACCTCTGTGGACATTCCAGTTGTTGGATATGCCTGGTTAGGTACATACCAAAGGGGGCATTGTACTCAATGATAGGTTGAATGCCAAATACAGTGGAACAATGACTTCCTTGGACTTAGATGCCATACCTTTGTTTATAAGTTGCACAACATAGAATGATTTCCTCACCACTGTAGACACATGATGATCAAAGGCTAGATTACTATCTATGTGTGTCCCTAAGTCCCTGACTACTGAGTTAACTCTAAGGAGTGTGTTGTGATTGTGATAGTTACCAGGGATGGATGACTTCTTAAAGGATACTACTATGCATTTCTTGGCATTTAGTTTTAGTCCATGACTCCAACACCAGTTGTTTGTCTGTGTCAGCCCCTCCTGGAGAACATTTTGTTTAACATTTGTTTCTTTTCCTACAGCAACACCATCTCACTAGATCATTTTCTTAACAGAAATTAAACAAACTAGATGTCACCTCCTCAAAAGTATTACCAGTTGGTAGGAGTGTGATTGCAGTGATCTGAAAAGTTGCTAATAAGCTTACCTCATCATAGTTTATGGTGAAATATGCAGACTGGAAGGATAAGCAGGAGCAATTTCCTGTCAGATAAATACAGCATAATCAAGAAAGCTGGTTATGAAAATATTGATATTTTATTATATGGATACATAGACAGCAGTGATAAGTGGTCCATTTGCTTCTTAGGTAAATAAACCTAAAAGGCACAGGTGCGTATTTTCAGGGATGACCCATGATCACTGGTTACACAATTTCCCAGAATCACAGAACTGAAACTTAGAATCAAACCCAGGACTATAGAAAGAAGCTTCCACATGGTCTTAAGATTCTGTACTAAATTGCCAGGATGACGTAAACGTTCATTATATATTGTGTTCATATTCATGTAGTTCTCATAAAGTTCCATAATTTACATTCCTAACTTAACAGTCCTCCATATCAGAAAAGATGTCATGCTGCTATACACTTCATCATTTCAGATCTCTTCATATTATTTATTAGCTGTGATGAATCTGAACATGTGAGGTAGCAAATAAACCCAATCCCATGTAGTCTTCTACAATTTTAGTGTGCATTAAGTACTTTCTAAGTAATCCAATAACTAGAGCTCCACCAACAGTCCCCAGAATTCTACCACAATGATAAATATTCAGAAGACTTTCCCACCTAACTGTTGGGCAGAGAATGGTTTAAATCCCACATATCAGGAATTCCAGTTTTCCTAGTGGTATGGCTTTCTTGCCCCATGAAATGTAACCTTCCAGCCATCAGGTTAAAAGTCAACATCTGTAAGCCATAGAAATGAACTGGATGAAGTAGCAGACCTCTCAACTATTTATGTTTTGTAGGGACAACCCTGATGTTTCCCAAAGTTTTGTTCCATTCCTCTTAAAATTGGAAATAATTTTGAGAATTTCTAAGACAATAGTGCCAACATTTAAAATGTATCCCTAATTTGGGTTATTTTTCATTAGTTATTTTTTACTTTGTTCCAAATTCTTTTTGTAAAAGTTGAGAGCTCTGGCAGACCTGCTGTGTGTTGGTGGTTCAGTGTATTTAACTGTAGGACAGGTAGAGAGGAGTTGTGGTATTGTATGAGGAAGTCAGGAGTGTCAGAGAAGTATGTAAGAGTGGTACAGGATATGTACGAGGGTTGTGTGACAGAGGTGAGGTCTGTGGTGGGAATGACGGATGCGTTTAAGGTGGAGGTGGGATTACATCAAGGGTCCGCTCTGAGTCCTTTCTTATTTGCAGTGGTGATGGGCAGGTTGTCAGACGAGATCAGACAGAAGTCCCTGTGGACTATGATGTTTGCAGATGACATTGTGATCTGTAGTGAGAGTAGGGAACAAGTGGGGGGTTCCCTGGAGAGATGGAGATATGCTCTATAGAGAAGAGGAATGAAGGTCAGCAGGACTAAGACAGAATATATGTGTGTGAATGACAGGGAGGATAGAGGAATGGTGAGGATGCAAGGAGTAGAGGTGGCGAAGGTGGATGAGTTTAAATACTTGGGGTCAATAGTTCTAAGTAACGGTGAGTGTGGAAGATAGGTGAAGAAGAGAGTACAGGCAGGATGGAGTGGGTGGAGAAGAGTGTCAGGAGTGATTTGTGACAGATGAGTATCAGTAAGAGTGAAAGGGAAGGTCTACAAGAGGGTAGTGAGACCAGCTATGTTATATGGGTTGGAGACAGTGACATTAAAAAAAAGGCAGGAGTTAGAGCTGGATGTGGCAGAGTTAAAGATGTTAAGATTTGCACTGGGTGTGACGAGGGTGGACAGGATTAAGAATAAGTATATTAGAGGGTCAGCTCAGGTTGGAAGGTTTGGCGACAAAGCCAGAGAGGCAAGATTATGTTGGTTTGGACATGTGCTGAGGAGGGATGCTGAGTATATTGGGAAAAAGATGCTAAGGATGAAGCTACCAGGTAACAGGAAAAGAGGAAGGCCTAAGATAAGGTTTATGGATGTGGTGAGAGAGGACATGCAGGTGGTTGCTGTGACAGAGCAAGATGCAGAGGACAGGAAGAAATGGAAACAGATGATCCGCTGTGGCAACCCCTAATGGGAACAGCCAAAAGAAGATGATGATGATGACAGGTAGAAGATGGACAATATTTTTCTGCCTCCCCTTCCTATGGTGACATAACTATAAGTTACCAATAACCTCAAGCATGTCATAATTTTTCCCTGTTTGTCAAGGATAGGTCCAAATGTCCATTTAGTATTGGTCCAGGATATCACACACTAATATGTTCTTTCTCCATAGGTCAGCCATTTATGTGAGTGGCACAACTGATTTGCATACATTCAATGCTCTAACTTATGAACACAAATGTGCAATTTTGTTTGAATATATAGCAAGTCCAAAGTTGCTATTTGTCAGAGAATTTAAACTTCCTCTGTGGTAGCGTGATCTCAGGGTAAGTACATATGTAAGTAGCAGGGTTTTCAGGGTACAGCTTCACATGAAGGGGCATATTTTTCTATTGTAAAAAATGAGTTTTAGTTGTTAATTTTTTTTTTTATTTTTACCTGTCTGATGATTAATTTGCATTTCAGTGTGCTCACACTTTTATTGTCAAACACTTGTTCTGTGAACTTCTGTCATGCAGCCATCTTTTATAATTCTCTCTCTGTCTCTCTCTCTCTCTGTCCACTTCTATCTCTTATTTTATTATGTTTCCTCAACTCATCTTCCTTAGCAATTTGTTTTTGCCAGGGCCATTCCACCAGAAGCATGACCTGGGGCAAGCCAAGGATGCATTACAGAGAATGCATCCCTCAGCTACCCTGGACCAGCGAGGACAACAAGGAATTCCTAAATAAGATTACAACCCATGGAATAAAGTTCTTTTGCTGTTCAAGTATAAAATTTTTTTTATTGATTTTTGCTTTTTTTGGTTGATGGTTGGCTTCGACAGTCGTGGAGTACCTGCACCTTGATATTGACATTTTTTTGTTTGGTGACCTTACCCTGAGAGATCTCTGTTTATTTATCTAAATAAGATTAATGTCTACTTCAGCAGATTTGAGGGAGGGAACAGAACAACAGAGAAGAAAATCCCCAACAGCCATAACAAGAAGATGCTCACTCTCCACCCAGCTGATGTCCAGAAGACACTGTGCAGAGTTAAGCTGAGAAAAGCAGCTGGGCCTGACAACATCCTAGGGTGTGTGCTCAGGGACTGCACAGTCCAACTAACAAATGTCCTCACAGAGATCTTCAATAATTCTCTGAGTCAGCAAATAGTCCCAAAATGCTTCAAGGACATGACAATCATTCCATCACCAAAGACATCTCCACCATCCTGCCTAAATGGCTATCACCCTTTAGCCCTCAATTCCACAGTGATGAAGTGCTTTGAAAGGCTAGTCAAGGACCACATCTGGGCTATCTGCTGATCTTGACCCTCTGCAGTTTGTTTACTAAGCAAACCGCTCTATGGCAGATGCCATCTCTCTAGCACTCCATCTATCTCTAAACACCGTGAGAGTAAAAACACCTAAACAAGGGTACTATTCACTGACTTCAGCTCTGCTTTTAACATGGTCATCCCTCTTTATCTGATGATGAAGCTACTCCAACTAGACGTCAACACTCCACTTTGTAACTGGATTCCTGACTTTCTCAAAGACAGACCTCAGAAAATATGTGCAGGAAATAACTCCTTGGATACCATCACCCTTAACACTGGAGTCCCACAAGAATGTGTATTAAGTCCCTTGCTGTTCACCCTGTTAACACATGATTGTACAGCCAGGTACAAGACAAACCACATCATTAAGT
Source organism: Protopterus annectens (assembly GCF_019279795.1). NCBI lineage: Eukaryota > Metazoa > Chordata > Ceratodontiformes > Protopteridae > Protopterus > Protopterus annectens. Next base: position 1,142,708,012 of record NC_056727.1, on the reverse strand, counting down.
TTGCTCATGACACAATGGAGGTGGGCCTCATCAATAACACTATTAAACAGCGTATAGAGATGAGGTAGAACAACTGATTACTTGCTGTGGAAATAACAACTTAAGCACTAAACATGAACAAGACAAAAGAGATAATTGTGAACTACAGGAAAAATCACAAGGAACATTCTATCCTCACCATCAGTGAGGAAACAGTGGAAAGACTGAGAAGCATGAAGTTTCTGGGAGTGCACATTGATGAGGACTTGTATTAGAACACTAATATACATCCCATAGTCAAGAAAACACACCAGAGATTGCAGTTTTGAAAAAGGCTGAGGAGGGAGAATCTCCCATTGACAGTTTTCACTACCTTCTACAGAGGTACTGAAGAAAGCATCCTGATGAACAACCTTGTCATATGGTATGGAAGCTGCTCTACCTCTGAGTGCAAATCCCTCCAAGGAGTGGTAAAGACAGCCGAGAGGATCATCAAGACCACCTTACCATCTATCCATGACTTGTACTTATCCAGATGTCTCAGCAGGACCAGAGTAATAATTAAAGACTGCACTCACCCTGCTTACAGACTGTTCCTGCATCTACCATCCGGAAAGCGCTTCCGAAGCATATGTTGTAGAACTACGAGATTCAGAAACAGCTTCTTCCCTAATGTCATCAGGCTGCTGAATTCTAGTAATAACTATGCTCCATTATTGCCATCTGAGTCAGTAGAAACTATAGAAGTTTGTCTCAAATTGCGCATTAACCTGGTTACCAGTCTCATCTAATACTTAGTGCAATATTCACCACAACTGCAACTTATAGGCCATCTAGGGCAGTAGCAATGCAGTTAAATATATCTTCTTTCAGTGCAATACATGTACTCGGAGGCTTTAAATAAAAATCTGCCTAAGCAGCAGAGACCTCCAAAGCAGACACCCAAGCAACCTCTACCCCAAAACAAAACACGTGCAGCACATAGCTCACAAAGCCAGTGTGCCGAACAGTCACAGCCCTTAAGGCTAAACAACACACCTGATACATTTGTAATAGGTGACTCTGTCGTCAGGCACACTGACGTCCCGCTCACCAGGTTGAACAAGGAGAAGGTCACGGTGAGCTGCCTGTTGGGCGCTAGGATCCGCCACATAACACAAGCACTCAGGTCACTCCAAGGCAAGTACAAATATGACTCAGTCATTGTCCATGCTGGTGTGAATGACCTGAGACATACCTCCCTGGACTACATGAAAAGAGACATAGAGGAGCTCTCTGAGCATGTAGCCCAGGCCGGTATGACCCTGACCTTGAGTAGCATCTTACACTCACCAAGAATGATGCCACAATATGAAGACAAGATGATCAATTTCAACAATTGGCTTAAGTATTGGTGTCATTCAAAGGGGATCCAATGCCTGTCAGCCTGGGATGACATGCTCGACAAGCCACGATGCTTCGCTAGGGACGGCTTGCACCTGTCACTCCTGGGCTTTTGGATATTGGCAAAGGCTCTTGCTACCCCCATAGTGCCTTTTTTAGGCAAGGCTCAAAAGACAAACCCACCTCCATAGGTATCACAAGGGATAAGAAACTAAGAGTAATGCTACTCAACGCCAGAAGTCTAAACATCAAGATGCACGCACTCGAAACTCTTCTTAGCATGGAGAACATCGATATCTGTGCAGTAACAGAAACCTGGTTCAAGGCTCCTGAGAGCAGCCCAGCACTACCAGGTTATACCTCATACCATGCTTTTCGGCCCCAAAACTTGGACCGAACCACAAAAGGAGGGGGAGTATCAATATTCGTCAAAGATACCCACACCTCCAGGTTGGTGGCACAGCATGAAGCATCAGAGACTATCCATGTGCAACTAACAGTGGGTAAAACTGCCTTCCAGTTTATAGCCTGCTACAGACCACCCTCCCAAACCCAGGAACCCCACTCGGCCTTCCTGAGAACACTGGAAAATATGAAGTTCTCTCCAAACACCATTATATTGGGCGACTTCAACTACCCAAACATAGACTGGGAGCATTACTTTAGCTCCAACACCCTAGCCCAAAGGTTCCTAGAATTTATAAACTCAAATGCTATGGAACAACTTGTTACCACTCCCACAAGAGGGGAAAACATACTGGACCTCATCATCACCAACATGGGGACTCTATGCTCCAGACCAGAAGTGTATCCCTCACTGGTAAGATCAGACCATAAACTAATCTCACTGGATATTCACATCCCGACCCCACCCCCTGCCCAGAAAACCACAGTGAAAAACTCCTCTAAAGCAAATTTCACACTCCTCAAAACCGAGGTGGAATCCTTCAAAGCCCCCGGGCCAGTGGAAAATACGGCCCAGACCGCAGAATCCTTTATAAACGCATTCTATGAACACCTTCAGGAATGCATGGATCATGCAATCCCAAATAAAACCAAGACCCAATCCTCCAAAGGCAGACGTCCTGTCTGGTGGACCCTAGCCATAAACAAACTGTGCAATAGAAGGAGGAAGCTACTACATGATAGAGCAAAATCCCAAAAAGGGAAGGCATCTCTGATCAGTATTAGCAAAAAACTACGGGCACTCATAAAAACGTCTAAGGCCAGCATCGAGAGAAAAATTGCACAGGACACTAAGGATAATCACAAAGCTTTCTTTAGATATGTTAGGAACCTGGGTGGGAATTCCCAGATATGCTCAGAATTAGTCCAAAATGACACAAAATACACCAAACCCACAGACATTGCCAACATCCTAGCTGACAGGTTCAGCGCAAACTTCTCCCCCCCATTCCCACCAAAAGGGCAAATATCTATCCCAGCAGAGTGCTGCCCCCCTGACATCTCAGATGCTCAGGTAAGAGCTGCCCTCTCCAAAGCAAAAAACACAGCATCAATGGGACCAGACGGTGTCCCGGGCTGCGTCCTACATGAACTCCAAGAAGAGCTAAACCCAAACATAAAACTACTGTTCAATCTCAGCCTTACTACAGGATATGTACCCAAAGTGTGGCGTACAGCAACAGTGGTCCCTCTCCACAAAGGTGATGCCTCAACGGATCCTGGAAACTATCGCCCCATAAGCCTGACTAGCTTGGTCTGCAAAGCTATGGAAAGGATCATCATGGACCTCATAAATAAAGATATTGGGGACCTACAGACACTGGATCCTACCCAGTTCGGCTTTGTTAAAGGCAGATCCTGCCTCTTAAACCTGGTCAATTTCTTTGAAACAGTCACCAAGGACATTGACGAGAGGAAGTTGGTCCACACAGCCTACCTGGACCTCGCAAAAGCCTTCGATACAATACCCCACTCGGGCATTATAGATAAGCTCACCAGCTTAAATATAAACCCCTATGTCACTAGATGGGTTGCAAACTGGCTCAAGGACAGAACCCACATGGTTAGAATTGCGGGAGCCATGTCAGACTCCAAACCAGTTACAAGTGGCGTCCCACAAGGCTCAGTCCTGGGACCTCTCTTGTTCGGTATATATTTCTCGGAGGTACAGGCCAACATGGAAGGACTGTGGTTGACCAAGTTCACAGATGACTGCAAACTGGGGACCATAATCGACTCTCTAGCCAACACAAGCATCCCCCAAAAGGGCCTCATAGAAACAGAAAACTGGTGCCAGAGCCATGGCCTCAAGCTAAACGCCAAAAAGTGTATAGTCATCCCCTTTGGCAAAAACAAAGTGCCCACAAATTACCACATAGGTGGTAATCCATTAAGTACGGAAGAAGTAATTAGGGACCTGGGGACCCAAGTTGATAGCAATCTCTCATTTGACAACCATGTGGCCAAAGTGGTTAGAAAAACATTTTATGTAGCCCACCTAATCATGAAGGGATTCACATCTAGATCAGGGGAGGTCAACATGCCTCTTTACTCATCCCTCATCAGGCCGATAATTGAGTACAATGCCCCTTTTGGGATGTACCTTACCAGACACCTGCAGCAACTGGAAAGACCCCAAAAGTACCTCACCAAGAGGATCAAAGGGCTCAAACAGATGCCATATGCTGCCCGGTTAAAGAAACTCCAGCTCTACTCAGTGGCATACCGCCTGCTCAGAGGCGATCTGTGCCTGACATATAAAGCCATGTCCAACCCGGAATTAATGGACATGCTGCACCTCAGAAAATCCAAATCCCATCGAGCTACACACTCGAGAGACTTGAACCTCAGCACTGAAATAAATAGGACATGTTGGAGGGACAGATTCATAACCCAGAGGCTCCCTTCACTCTGGAATAAAATTCCAGTCCAGGTTAGGCAGAGTCCCTCATTGACTCTCTTCAAGAGGAATCTTGATGAGTGGATGGGAGATCATAGGTTTACCCCGGGTATCACTTCTGTGTCACTGTTAGACAGAGGCACAGTATACTAACCTCGAAAAAGGGCATAGCAAAATTAATTTAAAATGGGTGGCGAAAGCCAAACACACTCTGGCTAGGTTTATAAAAATGCCCTAGGGCAGATAGCCTAGTATGAACCTATGAATTCATAAATTAACCATTGTGCAATACTCTAAGGTCCGTAGTGCAATACTCTAATGTTCACAGTGCAATACTGAAATGTCTCTTTCTGTGCAAGGATCAATGCAATGTCTTAACCAAGTACCTGCAGAATACTAAAGTCTCATGCAAGAAAGTGTTCACTGCAAAAAGTGTTAAAATGTGTTTATAATTATGTGAAGTATTAGTCTGTCTACCTGCATGTCCGTGATGTAATAGCTAGGTGTTATATGTGTAAATGTCTGTGAAAATAGTCTATATGTTGTCTGCACTTTGAGTCCGGAGACACAGAATTTTGTTCAGTTTTTGCATTTGTGTGATTTCTGAATAACAATAAAGTTTATTTTGACTTTGACCACCTAGGGCTCACTCATTTGCTGGGGATTGTAATTGGGAATAGAGAAAAATGGACTGTTTATGCATTTTTCAGATTACTGTCACTGTAGCTGCAACCAACACAAGTAATTTTGAAAGTGTGTGTGTGTGTGTGTGTGTGTGTGTGTGTGTGTGTGTGTGTGTGTGTGTGTGTGTGTGTGTGTGTTTGTGTGTGTGCGCACATGCCTCCTATGGGAGTAGCAAGACATACACCCTATAAGACAAAGCATAAACTTTTTGAAAATAATGGATTCATTTTGTGCAAAAAGGCACGCTATAAGTTATTTTAAAGGCATATTTATAATGTTTTTTATTGTGATGAACAAGCATTTAACCTCAACTGCTGACACCATTTAATACGTAACTGCTAAGGGCTATAGTCACGTGATCCACACCACTTAGCACTAAGTAATGTGTGAGAGGCAAATAGCCTTAAAAGCATATGATGAATGTGAAGAGCTACCTGAAATAACTGCAACATTCAAATAAGCTTTACTTTGTACAGCTGCAGATCAGAGTCATAATGTATGGCTTGGCTAGGTTTCACCCATCTCAGATTCAGCCCAGTGCCTTCCACTGCAATCTTGACAACAGTAAATGAAACTTGGCTAAGGTTATTTTACAAACAAACATGCATGCAATATTTTTTGGGACAGGTTAATGATATATCAACAGTGCAACCCCCTTCCTGTCTACAGTAATGTTGCCACCAGCCAGACTAATCTGGCACATGAACACCATTAATGTTTACTCTTACAATAAATCTCAGTAACTGTCCGAAAGACAGAAGCAAACATTTGAGTTCATATCAGTTCAATAAACATACCTTTAAGCTAACAAATCAACTATCATCCACAAGCCTTGGAAACTGAGTAGTAAAAATATGCACCTGAAATGCATAAGATTAAGCAATGCACTTTGTAAAACTAAAGACACAACTGGCTTTACACTAGAGCAAAGAAATGTCAAATAAATATTACTAGCTAGATGGCATTAAGAAGAATTCTAACAGCACATCTGATCCTACCATTGCCAGCAGCTACAAGATCTTCTGAAGTTTAACTGCTTCTGACTTTGAAGTCCAAGCAACAGTTGCATAGACTGGTGTATTCCAGTTTAAACTCCATTTCAATAATGCATTCCCTTGTCCACGTTCTAGAAGCAATGCAATAACTGACTAGTGGTATTTCTTTACTTAAAAGACTCTCTGAGAATGTTTCATATTCTCCTTAAATTAAACAAAAAGTTTTTGTTTTCCTAGATACATACCTCTCAGGAAATCTTGAAATAAGATAATACATTCTTTTGGCATGGATTAATATTACAAGTAGTGTTAACCTTTTACAACTACAAATGTGTGCACATTTGAAAAAACACTTTTACTTTTTAACAGCTCTTCTACATTTTCACTGAAATCAAATGCATATACTACAAAATTCATAAATGTTTACTTTGAAGAATCACTATTGTGTTTACACATTTTATAATAAAATGCATTTACCTCAGCCTAATACATTTTTATACATGTTTTACTAAAAGACAACTTCAGACTTCACTCAGTATGTCATATTTCTACTTTAAAAACAGTAGCATTTGCTTTAGCAAAGTAACCATTTTGTAAAATAGCTAAATATGCTTGCTAAATGTTTTTTCTAAAATGTTTAGTTAACTTTTTTGCTTAACCTCATGACTTCTTCAATTATTCTGAAGGAGGTATAATTGTGGAGATTATTATTCCAAAAGCTAGTATATAATTCCAGAAATCCTGGCTATGCTGCTCATTTATCCTAACCTTGAGCACCCCAAAATGGGCTGAAATAAAAACATATATCTAGTGCAAAGAATAAATATTTAAAAATATTTTCATGATTACATGTTGATTATATTCTTGTAAGAAAAATAAACAAATAAAAACAGCTATATATCATCACACACTACAATGACTTTAATGGAAAAGAACCACAATAGACTGTTAAGGGAGGATATAGCATATATGACAAAAAAAGCACATAAATAAATATTGAAAAAATCACAACTCAGACAATGCTACAAACAACTAAAACACACATCAATGCAACATTAAAAATGTAAATTAATGTTTTATTTACTTCAGTGTGGAAACTATTGAGATTATTAGACCTACAAAAAGCTAAAATATAATTCACCAATGCAAGAAATCTAAAACATAAAAAGCATAAAATCATACAACTAACATATGTAAGTCTAAACATTAATAAAAACAAAAAAAACAAATTCAACAACCAATTACAAGTGACAACCAAGACCCAAATGCCAGCTAACTCTAGCACCTAAAACAATCAACTGCACACAACACCTCACACTGCTAAGTAAACATTACTAAGTAAACACTTTCTACAAATGCACAAGCACTTTGCAATGCATAATAAAACACAAGACTAAAATCAAAGGAAATAAAAACAAAACTATAAAATGTATACATAATACAAAATTGCAAAAATTACTGAAAATATCAACATTATAACAACGTAAAATGGCATCAACAAAAAAGAACTGATAGACCACTGAATACATGAAAAGGTATATCAAACAATGGGTTCATGTTAAAATTGCAAGAACCACATTTGTCATCCCTAAAATACCAACATGCATATATGCAACATCCAAAATGGCAACATATAGTATACCTCAAAGTCCAAAGTACAACAGTGAGTTAATATGTATAACTAGCAAATGTGTGGAGTGCACAAACAACTACATCAGAAAAAAAAATTACAAAAGCATATCATGACATTTATAACAACCATTAAAATTTGCTAAATAATTACAACAATCAGTATATAATATTTGTAGCTGATCACTTACAATTATGGATTTCACAGTTACAACAAATAGCCCCATAAATCAAACCAAAAAAAAACAGTATTCAGATACCAAAAGAGTCTATCTGTGAAATAAAGAGCAAACTAAAACTATGAAGGCCCAGCCAGTGATGTATTGATGGTGTTTTGAATGCTGTCACTGCAATCCACTATGGAGTATAGAGAGCAGTGGCTATAATCCTTGGATCTACCCCCTGTGCCAACAACAATCTAAAATTTGATGGTAACCAGGAGTATTGTCTCTTGAGTCCCACTTAAGGAAATAAACATTTTAAAGGCAGAAAAATATGAACAGAAAAAAATCATTAAGTTCTGCTTGGCCTCAAGAGCATGCAGGAAACATGCACTGTTGCCTTACTTATGGACCTACACTATCCACCCCAAAGAATAAGCTTTACATGAACACCACAGAAAGCAGAGTCTTTCGCCTAGCACCCAGACCCCTTTCTCATCACTTTTGGTTTCACTGTTTTGCAGAGCTTACTTGCCAACAGAAACTGTTCTCTGAAAAAAAAACTCTTTTTATTCATAGGCATATACATATTAATTTCCAGAGAAGGGTGGTAATACTCCCTAATACTACAGCCTTCTTTTCTGGCTATATGTACTAAAATGCCATCACCCCAGATCTCCTGACTGGAGAACTACCAGCTATTGTTCCATTCTTACTATAAACACAAATGGTAAGTGAGTAGTAAAGCAGTTTGGCCAAGTGAAACTGCATGCCAGCATACTGTCACCATTTAGCAATAAATATCCTCTTATCAATTAATAAGTGAATAAATAAAACAATCCTGAACATATCTAAACAATCCTACCTTGGTTTGTGATTTATTGATCTTTACTGTTAAAAAGAAGTGTGAGTATGGGTGATAGTGAGCAGAAGCTACTACGACATAAAGGAATTACAACTTTTGTCTGGCTTGCAGAACTTGTATGGTCAGAACAACTTTACTGTACTTACTTTACTATTTAGTTGTATACTGCTGGTGTGATGTTTTGTCACGGAAGTTGATTTAAGTTCTTTGAATTCTGTGGTCACTGTTTTGGATTATTCTTTTCTTTTATAATATTTTATTCATTTGAAGCTGAATATGGATTCCTTAAATGAGTATGCAATTAATGTTTTGCTAATGCACAAATACCTTGTAAAGTGTATTAAATGTTATGCATATGTAAAGGTAACAGCTGATAACGCTGGTGATCTGTGTTCCTCGTGTCAAAGGCTGGATGATTTGCTTACCATTGTTAGAAGTAAACCTAGACTTAATGATGATAAATAGTGGGATAAGGATAGTGAGATACTCTGAATAAAAAGATTTTTGGGGTAAATACTTACATTGAAAAATGTCCTGTTTTAAAAAATGGAAATATGTAGAGCATCCAAGCCTAGTTTTGGGCACATATGTGTTCAGACAGGATGACATGCAGTTGTCAAGATCAGGGAAGAGAACTTTTGCAGCAGATATTTTGCAATACTTGACAAACACTAGGCAAGATTTTTGCCAGGTCAAAAATTTACCAGTTCACAGATAGCAACATTTGATGCATCTCTGATGGTTGTTAATACTAGGAGCATTAATAATAAAGTTTTTTTTATTATAAAATTTGTTACATTCCCACAAGATTTATGTTGTTATTGTTCATGAAACATGGTTAAAGAACAATGACTGGAAACCAGATCTGTCAGGGTATAAATGTTTTTACTGTAACAGGCATTCTAACAAAAATCAGATGGCGATGTTATGATAGGGATTAAAGATAATCACGGGACTTGTGATTATTGCATGTTCAATGATAACACCAATACTATAGACTGTGTAACTGTGACAATAAGGACAGCCCTGGAACATATAACAATTGTTGGCGTGTGTAGACCACCAAAGTCAAGTGCAGATGACCTAGAAGAATTTGTACATTTCTTGCATGAAACACAGGAGGGAAGAATAATATTAGCTGGGGACTTAAATTTACGGGAAACAGACTGTAATAATACTGATTCAACAACTTTAGTAAGGAAATTATTCACAACATATATTCAGGGGCAATAATTACTTCAGATTGTAAAAAAAACTACCAGGGGATGGAACATACTAGACATTGTTCGTGTTCCTAAAGAAATTACTGTAATTTCAAGTCAAGTTTTACCACCATTGATGTGCAGTGATCAAGGGGTTATATAGGTCAATCTGTTGCTAGACAATTCTGCCAAATTGAAATCTAAACCAATGCACAGAATGTTAATTACAGATTATATGGAAGCAAAACAGTCACTATGTAAAACTAACTGGAGTGAGGTGTTCAGTTGAAAAACTGCAGATGGAATGTGGAAAGTTTTGAAAGAAATTTGAGTGCAAAAAATCAAAAAAATGTTTAACATCAGGATCTAGGCATACAATATCAGGGGGATATATTTCCATAAGAACAAGATATCTGATTAAGGTGAGAGACAAAAAATATAAGAAATAGTAGATAGGTTGAACTACAACTTTGAAAACTGAAATAAACAAGCTGGACAAATAGATTAAGCATAGCGTGAGACAAGATCAAGAAAAAATTGAAGAACATTAATATAAAGATATTGAGCATAATAGGAAAGCTTTTTATAGACGCATAAGATGTGGAAGGAGTAAAGACACACAAATTGATAACTATGTGCAGATTCTAAAATTTATTCTCAGACACAACAGATCATAGCTATATTTACAAAATCTTATGCAAAAACAGTTTGGCTCCACAAAAGGGGTGATAAGTAGTCCTAGTGAGATCCAGGTAACCCCAGATACTGGAATCAAATTAGATTATATTGAAAAAGAACTGTGCAAACTGTATCCAAACAAAGCACAGGAAGGAGATGGAATTAGTAACAATGACCTGAGAATACTTCAGAGAGAACTTACAGTACCATTATTATCTATTATTTTTATTTATTTAACATTTGTTTGCCAGGTTAGCCCGACTGGACAACAAGTGCCTGTTTTCAGCGGAGTCCTAGAGAGAAAAACTCCATAAGTTTACAGACAGAAGAAAAATTTACAAAAGAGACATTACAGAGTAGTAGCATACAGACTGTAGACCTTACAGCTATTAGTATACAATAAGAGGATATCCCCCCTTTTGGTTGAAAATACAAGCGTACAAAATATACGATGAAAGTAGAGAAGAACCTGGTAGAGCATTGCAAGATATTTCACAATTGAATAAGGGTATATAAATGTTTAAGTTTTCCATATATACATTCAAGCAAATATACATGGAAGAGTATACATACATATATATGCATAGACATACATACACATATATCCAGACATACACACACACATACACATATATATATATATATATATATATATATATATATATATATACATATATATATATATATATATATATATATATATATATATACATATACATATATATATATATATATATATACATACATATACATATACACATACACACACATATATACATACACATGCATACACATACACACACACACACACACACACACACACACACACACACACATACACGCACGTGCGTGCGTACATACACTCATATATAAGTTATTGCTCACACATGGATAGGTATAGTTAGATGGTGTTGTTTGTGTTGTCCAGGACAGATGGGGTGTAGAGATAGTAAGTGGACGAGGCTTCAGGAGGTCAATTACAGTTGCATAGGTGGTTGGTGAAGAGGTATGTTTTAAGTAGGCTTTTGAAGGAGGGTGTGGAGTTTTGTAGTCTGAGGTCAGGGGGAAGGTTGTTCCATATTTTTGCTATTTCATGGGCAAATAGTGATTCCCCGGAGTTATTTTTGCATGTGATGGTTTCGATTAAGGCTTTGTTGGTGGACCGAAGCTGTCTACTTGAATTATAGAAGTTCAGCATGCCAGTCAGGTTGGGGGGTTTCTTGGGATAATAAGGAATTAGATGAGTTAGGCTGAGTTGATGGTACCTTAATAGGTTTGGAAATTCAAGCCAGTGCAAGGCTTGTAGGGAAAGGCAGTGGTGGGATCGTGATTTGGCATTGGTAGTGAATCAAGCAATTTTATTGTAACAGATAGGAGGTTTATTAAGGTCAGTTTTGTAAAGATTAGTTAAAATTGGGGATGCATAAAATAGAGTAGATAGGAGGTGGATCCTGGCTATTGCAATTCGAGATTCAGTGGTTAGATAACTTTTACAGCAATAGATGGAACCTAGCTTTTTGTGGACTTTAGTGATGGTTATTGATATGTGCTTTGTGAATTTAAGTTGCTGGTCAATGGTAACTTCTAGGAGTTTAGCCTCAGTGACAGAGGTGATTTGGGTTTTGTTGGTGGACAGCATAGAGAAGGTAAGGTTGTTCATTTTAGTGGAGTGGAATAGTATTAGTTGTGTTTTCTTGGGATTTAGTATGAGTTGTCAGTTGTTAAGCCAGTTCTCTATTTCAGAGAAGGCATCTTGGGCTTTTTGTTGGAGAAGTTGGATGTTGGGTGCAGAGCATATGAGAGTTGTGTCATCAGCGCATTGGACTGTGTCGGCTTTAGAGGTAGCTGAGTGTAGTTGGTTTGTGAAGATAATAAAAAGAAGGAGTCTTAGTATTGATCCTTGTGGCACACCTAAGGAGGTTGGGAGTGGGGATAGAGAGTTATGCCATTTGATGGATTGTTGGCGGTTATCTAAATAGCTTTTAAACCACAGGAGGGTGGGGTTGTTAAGGTTGAGGTCAGAGAGACAAGACAGTAGTTTATTATGTGAGACTGTGTTGAATGCATTGGATAAATCTAGGATGGTTGCTGAGACAAATTTGCCTAGATTCCTGTGGGAGTTTATAGTACTGGTGAATTTGAGTAGGGTAGTGGTAGTGCTGTGGGATGGGAGAAATCCGTGTTGGGTTGAGGAGAGAAGGTTGTTGCTGAGGAGATAGGAGAGGAACTGGTGATGAATACATCTTTCTAGGATCTTAGAGAGGGGTGAGAGAATTGCAATTGGTCAATAGTTGGAAAGGTCTAAGGAGGGGCCACCTTTGTGGAGTGGTATGATATATGAGGTTTTCTACAGGATGGATCTATTTATTAGAAGTGAAATGGGATAGGCTATAGCTGTGGATTATTCACTAGGTCATACAAATATGGGGAGATTCCTCAAGATTGGAGACATGTGCTTATTAAACCTGTTTTAAGGGGAAAGGGGAGTAGGACAAACCCACAGTCATATAGACCCTTAAGTCTACTTTCATGTTGTGGAAAAATAATGGAGAAGGTTATATTGGATAAGTTATTGTCAGAAGTGGATAGGTTGAGACTTGAAACCATATATCAGCATGCATATGTTGAAAACATATCTTGTAACATAATGTTCTATAACAATATAATAACAGCTATGAATTAAAAATGCTGCTGTGATGTAATTTATACAGATTTAACTTCAGCATTTGACAGGGTAATGCACAAAATACTGATCAATAAATTAGCATAACTCGGTATTGATGTACTCTTGATAGGATGGATAGCTACATGGCTTACAAATAGAACATGGCAAGTATCATAGAGCAACTGGACAGGTGAAATCCTTGGTTACAGTCAGGGTTTCCCCACAGGGCTCTGTTATAATCCCTTCTTGTTTAGATTGTATCTTTCAGACCTAACTTTTTCATCTGAACTGTTCTATAGTCTATATGCGGATGACCTGAAATTGGGTAAACTGATTACATGTGTTACAGATAAGGCATGTCTGCAAAATAACTTGACTAAATTGACCATTTGGGCACCAGTGAATAATATGCTGATAAATACATAAAAAACTAAGCATATGAGATTTGGGAGACATAAATCGAAAGATGAATATTTGATACAGCACGCAGTGATTGAAACTGTAGATTCATTTAAGGATGTGGGTATATGGTTAGATCCAGCTTTGAGTTTTTCTAATTATATCAACCAGTTGGTTAATGATAGTTATAGAACTATAGGTTGTATAAAAAATGTATAAAGTCTAGGAAATCAGAAATGATGACGTCATTGTTTGTTAGTTACATTAGATCCAAACTTGAGAATGGAATATTAATATGGATACCCTATAAGAAAACAAGCATGAGTAAACTGAAAAGAGTACAGTGGAAATATACCAAGGGCATCCATGGATGTGAAAATTTAAGCTATTATGAAAGTCTAAAATATCTGAACTTGTACAGTGTCTCTTACAGATATTTAAGAGGATATTTCATTCAAGTATATAGGGCAGTTAGAGACAACTACCTCTGGGAATGTTTGGGGTTATCAAAATGTACTACAGAATCATCAGTCAACCTATATAGAAGAGTCTATAAGAATGACAAGTTTACTAACTGGTTCTCTGACAGAGTAGCCGATGCATGGAACAGACTACCAAATTACATTAAAACAAGTACTAGTTTAGATATTTTTAAGAAAAGCCTGGACACTTTTTATGGGAACAAGTGTTATGGTATATTGGCAAGCTAGAAGGCCATAAATGCCCATGCTTGAAATATTTGTTGGTATGTATGTTTGTATGTATGTATTTTCAGAAAAGCTGAGTTAAGCAGTACAAATAATAGTTCAATATGCAAACAAATATAAAGATGCACAAATAAAATAAAAATGATGCACAAATAAAATAAAAAGTAATCACTTTGATCCAATAAATTACAAAAAAAAATCTGTCTACAGCTTTACTTTTTCCTAACTATTTCTTAATGAAAAATAATTACCAACCTTTAAGTTCATACTGGCTTAATTTCCAGATATTGTATGCAGACATATAAGCATTGAGAGCAAACTCACAGGTCTGCACTTCAAAATTTTCAGAGTAATTATTCCGTCTTCTCCCTGTTCACTGCTCATTCAGTGATTTTGCTTATCTGTTTTCCATTTAGAAAACACAGATAACAATTAAGCATGGTTTCATATTCATCTAATAATGACTTTGTTTTCCTACTCTTGGATGTCTGTCTCCTTTCTAAATGTGCATTTGCAGGTTATTGTCTTCATGGCATAGGAATAGTCACAGGTGTTGTAATCACAGACCAGAATAATTACAGTGTTGTTTCATGTGTCTGCTATACATTCCTTGCCCTATGTGTGATGATGTGAGGTATTGACAGCTATCCCAGAGAAGTAGGGCAGTGGATGTGTAACATATGCCAGCATAGCTAGCTGGAATTTTGTAAAGAATTATATGTCACTTATATATCAAATTGATTAGTACAGATGCTTGTGTTGAAAATTTATTTGTAAAGCTGCTTGTGTTAAAAAATGTACCAACAGTGGGTCCTGACTGTATTGTAACTGATTAAATGTATATGCTTAACAAAGGATACTGGAAGAGAAGTGGTTAAGCTCAGCCCCAGCTAACTTTTAGATAAATATCCTGAAATTAAATTACCTGATTTCGGTTATAAAAATTATATCTTACAGTTCTGACTATAGCCAGAGACTAAATGTCTGTGCCAGAGAATGGATTATTAGCTCTTGTAAAAAGAGTGGCAGTGTTTTATGGTTTTATAGCTTCCAGATGCTATAACACATGGTAACATGGTAATGCATATGTGCTAAATTCTGGTTCAGTTTCTAGCCAAGGTGGTAGTATGGGAACCAGAAGTCATATGACCAGATGTGTGTGATGTCATTCTGTAAGCCATCTCTGTAATTATATTTTAATACTATCTGAGAATGAAATCTTAGGACAGTCTGATTTTGAAACCTGACAAAGAAAAACCACTCACCTACTTTATCTTGCCTTGATCTAGTGACCAGAGAATAATAATTATTTAGATCAATCAGGAAAATATAGTGAAATTAGTTAAGTACTGTTTTCTGTATCTGTGTGAATCTATTCACCTGTGTTATTTTAATACTTCATGTGATTGTAACTCTGGTGTTTATTGTAAATAGATATTTAGTATTTTCATGTTCTTTTATTATTTATAATTAAATATATTTAAACTTTTCATTGTGGCTGGTCCTTTAGACAATATTTTAAACTTTCTTTATGAATTTTTGTGATAGCTTTTTACAATTAATGTTATTGCTGTTATTTGATAGTTTGATGAACTGGTGTGCAGAATTTTGCATTCACAGCCTGAAGCAACATGTCCTAGAAGTTGTGGTGACATTTTTGTGCTTGGGGAATTAAGTGGGTATCTCAGATAGTGTCAACTCCATCTATGAATATCTTCAAATGAGAACATGGCTGCTTTTGGAGCTGATTAAACATGCTGACATTATGGATGCTGAATGGTTTGGGTAAACGCATTCTAAAACATTGGGGGCTACTTTTATTTTTATTTTTTACTTACTGTGTTAGGTTGTTACAGTGAGTACACTTCATGGGGGAAAGGATAGAGTTTGGCATTTTCTGTTATTATGATTTATGTGTCTACTGTATGCTTTTTCTGCCTTTTACCTTCCATTTTTTTCTTTTAAGCTTGTGTTTTGGGAAATGTGTTTGAATATAGAGTTTTACCCACTAAATTAAGGAATTATTTACATTTTATTATTCTTAGTTACTTATGCTTTGTAATGTTTATTTTCTGAGTTGTTTAGGATTTCTTTCAGATTTGGGATATAGCAATATAGGAACTAAAGAATAATGCTAGGCAAGCAATCACAGTAACCATAATATGCCTAGTCATATATTGATGACAGGAATAGAATAGTGATACATAATTAATGATGTAGGTAGTGGGCAGATAAACAAAATAACTGGTGTAAGTATTTTTATCACACTCTGATATCTAGGTCCAAGGTAAGAATAAATAAATGCTCTGCTCCATATGTTACAACTTTCTACCACATCAGGATAGTTATTAAAAAAAACAAATGGCTGCATGTTTCTTCCTCTCTTTCTGTATATACACAAACAGAGACAGACAGAAACAAAGACAGACAGATAGCAATTGACAGACAGAGATAGACAGACACAGACAGACAGAGATGGGCCAAGAGAGACAGACAGGGACAGACAGATGCAGTCAAATGTAGACAGTATATATATATATATATATATATATATATATATATATATATATACACACACACACACACACATATATATATATATATATATATATATATATATATATACACACACACACACACACACACACACATATAAATACAGTTTTATATATGTAGATAGATATAGACGTGTGTGTGTGTGTGTGTGTGTGTGTGTGTGTGTGTGTGTGTGTGTGTGTGTGTGTGTATAATATATATATATATATATATATATATATATATATATATATACGTGTGTGTGTGTGTGTGTGTGTGTGTGTGTGTGTGTGTGTGTGTGTGTGTGTGTGTGTGTGTGTGTATATATATATATATATATATATATATATATATATATATATATATATATATATATATATATATATATATATATATATATATATATATACACACACACACACAAAGCATTTTTGAGTTCCACTTGTCACTATATTTTCAGGTCCAGTTTTGCCAGTCTAACAGACTTTATGTCCATTACAATGAAATAGTTTTCTAAACAAAGCTATGCTATTTACTGCTTCTGTGTATCTGAGCTGTAGCTGGTTCATCTTGCACCCAGTGCCATTCCCCAGTCTAGTGATCCTCAACTTAAAAGATCTATTCTCTGTCTGGATATCACTCCTCAGAAGCAGTCAATGCAAAAAAAAAAAGACCTTTCTACTTTTCTACTTTTAAAACTGCAGGAAGATGCTTGAAACAATGCAGCAAGTGGCTTGCTAGAACTTATATCGCACACGAAGCACTGTGCTGGTGTTCATAAATGCTGATATAAAAATGAATACCAGTACTGCACTATGGGTTGATCATCTCCTGATCACCCCCTTACACACTGTGCCTGAGACAAGTGCCGCCTCTACCCTACCCTAGCTACACTTCTGCTTCTTACTGCGATATATATATATATATATATATATATATATATATATATATATGCAGCAAACTCTGAATGGACAATGGTTGGGATTCAGAAACAGTTTTCACATTGCAGAAGGCAATTTTGCATGAAAAGTGGCCACATGTTGGGTGGAGATGATTCAGACTCACACTGAGCACAAGTGCCGAAACCCAAGAAATTCTATGACCAGCATAATATTCAAATGGTGGTATAATGATATGGTAATGAGTAACAATATAAAAATGTGGGCAACCATGAATGTAAATGAGAATGAGAAATATGCTGGGGTTATTCAGAAACAATTATATTTCACACCATGAGACACTGACTCTGTAGGTGTTGACCAAACATAAATCATGGAGTTATGAGAGACAGACCATGGAAATATGTATGTGGTAGCTGCCACACCAGTAAACCCATATATGTAAAAGGCTGTTATCTCTTCTGGTAGTTACAGTGCTGCATACCATCACCCTCAGTAGCTCCAAGTCATTCATCTCTGCCTAACATATGACGCCCTCAACAACACTGAGGTTGTGCACTACTGCTGTGGAAACAGAAGCATCATGCTGAAGCTGGTCATGCCGCATCATCCTCATATGCAACCTATGAGATGCTTGGAGTACCTATCCCTATGGACACAAAGGTATTTGTGGCTTTGAGAATCCTAGCTATAGAGACCTTTCAGCAACCAACGTATGGTGCCCAGGTATCTGCTTGAAGGATATGTCAGCAGTTCCTCAGTGTCTGCTTAGAGGAATATATGTGGTTTCCATATAACACAGAGGAGACAGCCAACACCAGATAGGATCATAGGAGGTTACTAGGCTAATGGCCCTGGGGCCCTTACAAGCCTAGCCAAGAGCTTATCCCCAAAAAAGAAACCTCAGTCAGCACCTGTTGCCCCTGTCAATGAGGGACAAAGGTGGAACCCCTGAGACAAATTTGCCATTTCACATCCACTCATCAAGGTTGCGCTTGAAGAGGGATAGTGAAGTACTCTGTTTGACATGTATGGGAAGTCTATTCCAGAGACGGGGCAGCCTCTGGGAGACAAACCTGTCTCTCCGGCAGGTTTTGTTGATGTTGCATATTAGATTTAGGCCTATTGAGTGGGTAATGCACAAGGAGTTATACTTAGGATATGGAGCATCTCTAGTAGGGCATGGTCTGATATTGCCTTGTAGGCGAGACACAGATCACCTCTGAGCAATCTATATGATACCAATTAAAGTGATAGTGATTTGAGCCTTCCATATAAGCCAGTGTTGGAGGCCATGGATTCTCTTTGTGAGGTATTTCTGTGGCCTTTGCAGTTGGTGCAGGTGTTTGAAGAGGTACATAACAAATGGGGTGTTATACTCAATTATAGGTCTAATGAGGGAGGAGTGCAGAGAGGTAATATCTTCCTTTTTTCTGGATGCAATCCCTTTACTTATGAGATAAACCAAGTAGAAGGCTTTTCTGACCACTGCTGCTACATTATGGTCAAATGTGAGATTGTTGTCAACCTTAGTATGCAGGTTTCTCACCGCAGGTTGTGTGCTTAGGGGGCTGCCGTTGATGTGGTAATCAGTAGGGGCCATGTTTTTGCTAAATGGTATGATATTACATTTTTTTGCATTTAACTTAAGGCCATGACTTTGGGTCCAGTTCTTTGTAGCTGTGAGACCGTCTTGCAGTATGTTAATGTCATTTGGGGAGTCAGTGACAGCACCCAGCTTACAGTCATCTGCAAACTTGGTCAGCCACAGGCCCTTGATCTTTGCCTGGACCTCTGAGAAGTAGATGCCAAACAGTAGGGGTCCCAGGACAGATCCCTGAGGAACACCACTAGTAACAGGTTTGCTGTCAAAGGGGGTGGCACCTATTTTGACCTTGTGGGTCCTATATGTGAGCCAGTTGGCCACCCATCTTTTAAGATAGGGATTAACAGCAAGTCGTGTTAGCCTTTCAATGATGTCTGAATGGGGGATTGTGTCAAAGGCCTTGGCCAGGTTAAGGTAAGCTGTATGTACTGACTTTCCCCTCAACCAGGGCCTTGGTGACAGTCTCAAAAAAAGTCAACTAGGTTCAATAGGCAAGATCTGCCTGTGACAAATCCGAACTGGGTGGGGTCGAGTGTTTGGAGATTGCCTATGTCCTTGTTTATGAGATCCATAATAATATGCTCCATGGTTTTACAGATCAGACTTGTCAAGGTAATGGGGCGATAGTTTCCCAGGTCAGTAGTGGCACCACCTTTGTGCAAGGAGATGACAATGGTAGTTCTCCACTCTGCTGGAATGAAGCCTGTAATTAGGCTGTGGTTGAATAGGGTGCTCAGTGGCAAAGCTAGTTCTTGCTGGAGATGGTGCAGAATAAAGCCTGGGATATTATCATGTCCCATGGAAGCTGTGTTCTTTATCTTGGATATGGCCTTTAACACTTGATCTATGGAGATTTGAGGTGTAGGACAAGTATTAGGATGTCAACTGGGCCTTTGGGGGGTGATAAGGGGGTGAAATGTGTACTGAACATATCAACTAGTAGGTTGGCTAAGTCGGCAGGATCAGTGTAAGTGGTACCATTAAGTACTAATTTGAATCAAACTTGGGCTTTGCCATGAAGGCTCCTGACTTAACTGAAGAAGGAGTTTGGTTTCAACTCATAATTGGCTTTGGAGTTTTTCACTAGTGATCTAATTTGCTTGTTGAGGCAGAGGAGGGAGATTTTCCAATTTGGAATTTGATCCTTTTTACCCTTGGACAACAGTTTCTATCTTTTGTTGTAAAGCCTGTTGATAGAGGGTGTCCACCAGACGGATTTGTGTTTCCTTGAGGAGCAGGTTTTAGTTCTGTTGGGTATGGCTGAGTCCCTGCAATTGTACAGGTGTTTGTATACTGCACTGGTGTACTGTTGACTGCATCCTCTGATGGAGGCAGTGGTGTGAAGCTGCTGATACCCTCCCTTAGGTGGGTGTAGTCAGCTTTTGAGAAGTTTTTTAGCCTGGTTATGGCTGGGAAGGGGATGGGGGGTATAGAAACTTCAAATGAGACAGACTGATGATCTGATCAAACCAGGAAAGAACATACTATTGGAGTGGTGTAGCAGTCACCCATGTTGGTGAGGACCAAGTCCAGTATGTTATCTCCCCTTGTGGGGATGAGACCAGCTGGTCTAGTGTGTTAGAGTTGATGAAGTCAAGGAATCATTGGATGAGTGCATTATTGCAATAATAGTTCACCCAGTCTATGGTGGGGTAGTTGAAGTCACCAAGGATCAGGGTGTTAGCACATACCTTGATGGAGTCAAGTAGGTCCAGGTAGGAGGAGCAGGTGTCCTGAGACATGGCGGGGGGTCTATAGCTGGCTATAACTTGGATGGGTGTCTTGCCAACTGTTAGTTGCATCTGGAGTAATTCCAGTGTGTCGTGCTGGTAAACCAGTCTGGAGATGTGCCTGTCTTTAATGAAGATAGAGACTCCACCACCCTTAGTCTTTCCAACCTCATTTTGGGGTCAGAAAGTGTGGAATGAGGTATAGCCTGGTAAGGCAAGGGTGCTCTCCACAGCCCTAAACCAAGTTCGGATAGGCCTTTTATCACACGCCTGTTTACCTGAAGTACTAGGGGACCATGTGTTGCATCTGGGAAGCAGAGAAGTAGACTTATTAACCATAAGTGGTTCCACTCTATCAACTACCAGGTGGTCTGCATTGTGTAATATACACTACATCTGCAGGCCACTCAGGCAGCTCCCACAACTCCCACATATAGCATAAATGTGATCTCTATCAGCAGTTTGTGCGAAGTGGTATTACTCAGAGACAGGTTATTGATGATGCCTGATATGTATATGAGACATGTCTGGATATACTTGTGAGTGCACTGCAGTATGGCCCTGCTACATGCAGCACAATCTTTGCAGTCTTTGCAATGTTGTACAACATCATTATGCACAAGCAGTTACAGCAGAGCAGAGACATTCAGGAGGAGGAAGGAAGTCACAGAATCAACAACAGAGGAAGTGCAGGATGAGAAGCCTGTGGAAGAGCTGGCTACATGGGTAGATTGTGCTAGATGGAAGAGGAGGGCACAGTATGCCATGGCCCTGGCAAAGAGACAGCATCTAACACCTAATGATGGACCTGAATAAAGCATGATACAGAACATCAAAAATGTTGCATGCAAACTTACACCCAGACTGTATTTTATGTGCATAGACTGTCCATGTTGTGCATCAGACACAGACAATCCATGTAACAGAGCGCATGGGGCAGGGCACAAGTTATCATCACATGAAAAGGTTGGTAGTGCCACAGTAGCAGATGCCAACAATTGGTATTGTATGCATCTGTGCTGGTGTGTTTGAATAGTATCAACATATGGGTGCGAGCTGATTGACTGAAATACAGTGGCCAGGGATGATATGATGTCTCAATTGCTTTGCTATGTGAGTATGTGTGTTGGTAGGCAGTGCAGATGTCTGAGTCTGATTGTATTGGGGCATATCACTAGCAGATGTTGGAGCACACTGCTGGGAGATGGTGAACAGGTCCAAGGCACCCTCGGGATACATATGTGCAGACTGTGTGCATCCCATCCTTAGAGGCACCCTCTCCTGGGATGGCCAGAGGCATGATCTACGCCATGCTGAAAAGACAGAGTGCTCCATAACTACAAACAACATATCAAGCCTTGGCTAGACATGGCACAGTCATCCTGCCTGCATTTACAGCTACATCACAATATCCTTCCCTCAACACTGGATATCAGAGTAGAAGTGGTGGCATTGCATGTGCCTAACTGTGGTCTTCCACTTCCATGGTGAACATCACCACCAGAGAATGAGGTGGACCAGCAATAAAAAATGTGTTGGCCATGATGTGTGGTTGCACAGGTGTACTTATTGTGTCCAAGTTTCCTACATCATGTCATTGATGTTGCACATGTGGGTCAGGCACTCCTTGAAGTCATCACACAGACAATGTAGCACCACTATCAACTCAGCAATGCCTGTCTAGCTGTCTGCCTGTCGCTGTTTTATGCATAAACACTGGGTATCAGCCAAGGACACACTTATCACTGGTGGTGGATAGTATCCATGGTACGTATAGCCACTGTCAGGCCATACACCAATGTCCTCATTCCACTCTACAGAGCTTGCAGCAACCAATCAAGATTGTGCTACATGAGATGACATCTTCCCTCGGTAGATCTATCTATGTTTTCCTGTCCTTTTATTTTATCTTGCATTACAGGGATTGGTTGCCAGGCACAAAGGCTGTATCTGTGAAATGGGATAGGAATGTGGCCATTAAATTGCTCATATCTAACACTGACATTGTGAACCCCCAAGCATGCCAGGATTTGGCTGCAATCATCATCAAAGCCAGACAGTTTCCTGACAGCAAGTAGCTGTATATCCACAGTGGGGGACCCTGATAGCACATTACCTGTGAAAACACCAAAATAAATCACCCAAGTTAAGTAAGACCCTCCAGCAATATCTGCACCCCATAAATAAATTACTAACACATTGTATAGTGGTACAGGAAAATAATGTGCAATATATGATATGTCAGTTTCCTTTGAAGATAAAACACAGATAGTCCTGCAAAATTAAGTCGTCAAGGCTGTAGCTTCTACTGAGCCACATATTGAGGTAGTAAGACAGAAAGTTGTCAGTGTTAAGAGATACCAGCATAAGGCATCACCAACAGATATGCATGGTGGGTGGCTTATTTCCATGCAAATATCTAGCACTCCACTATAGATTATGGAACTGTCCAGACCCCATGTAGAGATACCAGGAACCTTCCCTTCTCTGTCAGTGGTGATTTGGTTGGCAGACTGCCTCACATTGCTCTCTCCTGCTGTGCCAGGTGGGTTGCTCAACCTTTTGCTGCACTTCTCATGTGGATGACTCATATTCTGACTTGATCAGTAATCATTGATCAATGATCATAAGCCCTGTTCTGGCCACCATTAGCATTTATGTAATTAAAGACATCCTGCAAGGCATGGTCATGAAAGGGACAGCCAGATTTTTATGGCTGATCACCTGCAATCATAAATGCATGGCAAGGCAATCTGTCACCCCACAGTAACCCCCCATTTACCCTGCCATGGCTGTAGACACTCATTTCAGATAACACTCTGCCTTACAGTACCAGCACTGCTGTACCTTTAAACAATAACATAAACAATCACTACAGTTGCATACTGGCAAGGAGAACCTGCACCACATGACTAACAAAGGATATCAACACTTTTCCAAGACAATTACCTTATAAACAGAAATGCTGCACTCAGAAAGCCTGCTTTCTCTCCCCCATCATTTCGAGAATTTAAAATGCTTCTCACTGAAGTCTGCAATCTAGAACTTCTGACCATCAAGTCAAGAACTAATAAAAACATAAACAAAATCAGTATGTGGAAAAAAATATTTGATTTGCTAGAAAAATATTAATTGTGAAGAACATATTTTTTAAAATCTGATATACATATGAACGTCATTGCAAACAGTTATGTTCCTTTGTTAGTTATAAATTGTTTAACTTTTGTATTAAATATACTTGAACATCTTTTGTATTTAGTTCTTTTATTGAAAATTCAATAAAGCTGTTTTCAAAATAAAAAAAATTATACCAAAAAAAAAAAGCCTGCTTTCCAAGATTTTCTACAGCTTATTTGGTGCAATGAGGCCCATGGTGGACATGGGATCTTATATCTTGCAATTTCAAAGCTTCTATCACAGCAATCATGCCAATGAAGCACAAGCTGAAAAAAGTGAATAAATTGCATATTTTTCTCATTGTGACAATTGTGACGAGGGGAGATACTGCCAGCACAGCTAGCTGGAATTTTATAAATAATTATATGTCATTGGTAAATATCAACATTATTTATATAAGATGCTTGTGTTATAACTGTACTAGAACTGTATGTCATGCATATATCAAACTTGTTTGTACAGATATGTATGTTATATAGGGTTTGTGTTTGAAACGCATCCACAGTGCGCTCTACTGGAGAGAACAGAAATGTACATGCACTATTGTAATTGTTTAAATGTATATATTTTAATGGGTCTATATCACACAGTTGAAATCTTATAACTTCAAACACGTAATGTTCGAACCATTATGTTTGAAGTTACAAAACTTTGACTATGTATAAAAAAAACAACAGAAAACAAAATAGACTGTTTTAAGCAGGGGGGCAAGCTGCCCTGCAGCCCCCAACCCTTGCTACTTAAATATACCAACTCTGAGATCACACCTCATTGAACAAAATGGAAACCTCCGCTTATGGAGATTTCCATTCAAATGCTCAAACTTTTACAAATTTGAACTTATGGTCCCAACCATATGAGGTTTGAACTTGTAAAAGTTTGACTACATGATAGGAACACATTTTAACAGGAGGTTAACAGTCCAGCAAACTTTAGGAAAATAGCTGAAATTAAGCTACTTTATAAGCTACACAATAAAAGATGGTATCTTTCAGTTTTCAATACAACTAGAGACACACAGTGTGTTCTGAGAAGCTTTCTATATTGTCTTTAGGGTGAACTAATTACTAGTCTTAAAAAGATGAAGGAATGCAATTGTTTTATAACGTCCAGCTTCTGACAAATATCTGAGATCTATGTATTTTCACAGGTAGAAGCTAAATAATGTTAGCATCCAGCAGTGGAGGTTTCACCTGGGAATTAGAGTTAGATGACAAGAAGTGATGTCATTCTGCAAGTTATTACAGCAGTAATATTTGAGATATTAATTTGAGAAGTCTCTTAGTGAGACAGAGCATTCTGTATTCTGTCTTGGACCTAACAGCGAGTAAAAGATCCAGTCACCACATCTGCCTTGTTCTGTTAGTAAGTTCTTAGGTTATAGTATAATTCTCTTACATTTAATTATGAATAGAGTGAAGATTTTTATAGTGAAGTTTAGACATTTTTCTTGTTGTATTTGAGACTGTCCTGCAATGTTGTTTTAAATATTTCTTGTGGTTTGGAATTCTGATGTCACTGTGAATATATATTTAGTATTGTCTTGTTCTTTTATTATTTATTATTAAATATATTTAATCATTTAATTGTGGCTGATCTATGTAGATATATGTAAGTTTTGAAAGTACTTGAATATTTATTTGGTGACACTGTGTGGGACACTCCTAACAGCCTTGCTCATGGTCAGACTACCATTTGCCATTTCCGTTAATATTAATAATACACAGTAAGACTATTCACTCTTTGTTAAGGGCCTTAAAGTAGCTGATAAGGAGTGATTGGTGGCAGTGATAACTACCTTACAGTCTGGGCAGAAGGGAGCATAGCTAATAAACCTGTGCCATCCTTCCCCAGGTGTGTGTGTGTGTGTGTGTGTGTGTGTGTGTGTGTGTGTGTGTGTGTGTGTGTGTGTGTGTGTGTAAATCAAACCTCAAAGAGTGTGTGTGTGTGTGTGTGTGTGTGTGTGTGTGTGTGTGTGTGTGTGTGTGTGTGTGTGTGTGTGTGTGTGTATCAGCTGCTTGAGAAGGGACACAAAGTACTGGTTTGACCTAGATGTTACAGGAGGTCCTGGTTTGGTCACTCAGCTGAGATCTCAGCTCTATAGCTCTGCCAGTGGGGAGTCTTATTGGGGATCTGGCGAAAGAGGGAGAAACCAGCCCCAGACTGACTGTAGTCTCTGTGCACCCTTAAGGGAAATTGTACTTGATGCAGAGAGCTACAACTGGAAATACTGTTTGTGTACTTGTCATCCTCCCAGTGTACGTCCCCCACTGGTGCCAGAGGTGAGGATTGAGGCTCATTGATTACTGGTCTAGTGGTGGGTCATTGCATATTAATTGGTTGGCAGTGGTGTGATCACCACATTACATACTGGGATTCAGTGGTGTGGATATTGAATTACTGTAACCTATAAACAGTGGTCACAAAAGAAGGTGTTTGTACTCTCAAGCAGCCACACAGTAGGCATTCAGAGTTTCATACCACAATAGTTTTATTTTTTCTTGTTAGCTTAGTTACTCAGGGAGAGCAGGCAAGGTTGTCAGCAGATGAATATGGCAAGTTGGCAAGGAGCAAGTTGGCTGAAATGTGCCAAGCCAAAGGACTGGTGCATGCCAACCTGACTAAAGCACAAATGTTTGCAGACTTTGTCACAGCTGCATCACAGACCAGCAACCCGGAGGACAACCAGACTGGCCTTGGGGATGTACAATGCTCAGAAAATGGACAGTTCAGCTTTGCCTCAGAGGACTTAAAACTCCATCTGAAGTTAAAGAGACTTGAACTGGAGACCAAACGGTTGGAACTAGAATCAGCAGCGAGACTGTGGCATTTGGAGGCTGAAGAAAATGAAAAACTGCGGTGTTTGGAGACAGAAGAAAATGAGAGATTGAAACGTTTGGAGACTGAAGATAATATGAGGCAGAAAAAGTGGTAAATGCTTTGTTAGAGATTTTCAGCAGGGTAAGTTTCCCAAAAGAAATACTGACTGACAGAGGTGCCAGTTTCATGAGAGACCTGCTGGCTTGTCTGTAGAAGCACTGTGAGGTGAAGCACCTAAAAACCACCCACTACCATCCCTAGACTAATGGTCTTGTGGAGAGGTTAAACTCTACACTAAAGACCATGCTACAGGCATTTGCAGACGAGTTTAAGAGGGAGTGGAACAAATATTTGCCCCATCTGTTTTTTGTTTACAGAGAGGTGCCCCAGGAATTCACAGGTTTTTCACTCTTGAGTTGCTGTATGGGCATAGGGTGAGGGCCCTCTAGATTTGATTCACGATGAGTGTCAGAGTGAGTGTGAATCCCACAAGGAGTCTGTTGTGGCATATATCCAAAACCTCAGGACAAGGCTGAGGAAACTCATGGGCTTGGCCCAAGAGAACAAGTCAGCTTGGGAGGGACCCTTCAAAGTGGTAAGGAAGGTCAGTGATGTTAACTACATGGTGGAACTGCTAGGCAGGAGGCAGAGGCACAAACTGCACCATGTTAACATGATGAAACCTTGCCATAAATAGGTTGGCACTTGTGCTAAGTATTTGCAATAAAAGGCAGGATGAGGGGCATTTATGGCTACAGGGAGCCAACCAGCAAAATCCCAAGTTACTATGGGTACTAGGGTTGCAGGCATATGATATGACAGTGCAACACTGTAATGGGGGAAGCAATGTAAAGGCAGCTGGAATCTCAAGGCAGGGAATGGTAAATGTATTACCAGAGTGTCTCATCCCTCTCAAGCAGTGTTTAAGGGTCATTTGAAAAACTAGCTTAAGTCTTAGAAGGGGCAAAGAACTGTGATGAGGGGAGATACTTTCAGGACAGCTAGCTGGAATTTTACAAATATGTATATGTCATTGGTGAATATCAACATGATTTATGTAAGATGTTTGCATTACAACTGCATTAGAACTATATCAAACTGTTTTTTACAATCATGTGTGTTGAATAGGTATTTTATAAAGTGATTGTGTTTGAAATGCATCCACAATGTGCTCTACTGGAGAGAACATAAATGTACATGCTCTGTTTTAACTGTTTAAATGTATATATTTTAAAAGGAGGTTAACTTCAATCCAGCAAACTTTAGGAAAATAGCTGAAATTAAATTGCTTTATAGACTACACAATAAAAAAGTGTATCTTTCAGTTTTCAGTACAGCTAGAGACACAGAGTCTGTACTGAGAAGCTTTCTGTATTGTCTTTAGGGTGAGCTAATTACTAGTCTTGAAAGCATGAAGGAATGCAGTTGTTTTATGACTTCCAGCATCTGCCAAAGATCTGAGGTCTATGTATTTTCACAGATAGATGCTAAATACTGCCAACTTCCAGCAGTGGGGGTTTCATCTGGGAACCAGTCTGATGACAAGAAATGATGTCATTCTGCAAGCTATCTGAGCAGTAATATTTCAGATATTAATTGTGAAGTCCCTTAGTGAGACAGAGCATTCTGTATTCTGTTTTGGACCTGACAACAACTAGAATATCCATTCACCACATCTGCCTTGCTCTGTTAGTAAGTTCTTAGGTTATAGTATAATTCTCTTAGATTCAGTCAGGAATATATTGAAGCTTAGTTTACAAAACAGAGTACTATGTAAACTTGAAAATAAAAAAACGCCACACAAAAAGTCCCAGCCAAATGTTTATTCACCACAGTTTTAGTGCTTTTGTTCCAAAACACAGGAACTTCATCAGACTTCAGATGAAGTTCCTGATTTTGTAAGGAAAGCATTAAAACTGTGGTGAATAAACATTTGGCTGGGACTTTTGGTGCAGTGTCTTTTTTTTTATTTTGAAGGTTAGTTCAGATATTTTTCTTTATTTATTTGAGACTGTCTTGCAATGTTGTTTAAATTCTGCCTGTGGTTTTGAACTCTGATGTCACTGTGAATATATATTTAGTATTGTCTTGTTATGTTATTGTTTATTATTAAATATATTTAAACCTTTCATTGTGGCTGATCTGTGTAGAGATATTTAAATTTTGTGAGTACTTACATATTTATTTGGTGACACTGTGTGGGCCACTTCTAACAGCCTTGCTCTTGGTCAAACTACCATTTGTGTTAATATTAATATTACACAGTAAGATTGGACACCCTTTGCCAAGGGCTTTAAAGTAGCTGATAAGAAGTGACTGCTGGCAGTGATAACTACATTATAGTCTGGGCAGAAGGGGGCATAGCCAGTAAACCTGTGTCAGCCTTTCCCAGGTGTGTGTGTGTGTGTGTGTGTGTGTGTGTGTGTGTGTGTGTGTGTGTGTGTGTGTGTGTGTGTGTAAATCAAACCTCAAAGGGTATGTGTGTCAGTTACTTGGGCAGGGGCACAAAACACTGGTTAGACAGAGAGGGTGCGTAAGGTCTTGGCTTGCCAAGCACATGCAGCAGCTGGAGAGACCACTGAGATTCCTGACCAGGAAAATCCAGGGTCTTAAACACCTATCCTATACAGATATGCTTAAATCCCTATCCCTCTACTCAGTCTCATACAGACTGCTCAGAGGTGACTTGTGTTTGGCATATAAGGCCATCTCAGACCCAGCCTTGATGGAGTAGCTGCATATCCATAAGACAAACTCCACTCATGCAACCTGCACACAAGACCTTAACCTGGTCTGTGACATTAATAGAACTTGTTGGCGGGATAGATTTGTGTCCCAAAGACTCCCCTGTCTGTGGAATAGTCTCCCTCTCCATGTCAAGCAGAATACCTCTCTAGCCCTCTTTAAGAGGAACCTGGATGACTGGATGGGAAACAGAAAATATACCCCTGGGATTCCACCTGTGTCCCTGCTGGACAAGGGAAACAGATGCTGACTTTGAGGGAACATGGGTGAAATTCCTGGCCAGGCTTATAAGGGCCTCCAAGCCAATAGCCTAGTATCATCCTATGAACCTATGAACCTATGGTCATTCAGCTGAGATTTCAACTGTATAGTTGTCCCAGTGGAGATTCATATTGGGGATCTGGAAAAATAGGGAGAAACCAGCCCCAGACTGACTGTGGTCTCTGTGTGCTCATAAGGGAAATTTCACTTGATGCAGAGAGCTGCATCTGGAAATAGTGTGTGTGTACTTGTCATCTTCCCATTGTACATCCCCCACTGGTGCCATTGGTGATGATTAAGGCTCCTTGATTACTGATCCATCACAGCAATGACCAAGACCATGCCGAGAGACACACTCACTGATGTACACTCACATGAGCAACTGCAAAGCACAGTGGGTATGGGTGACTGGGTCAGTGATCCCTGCAGGGATGTGGGGAAATCTAGTTTAGTTTGGTTTTGCAACCCACAGAGGTGCTGGAGAACAAAATCCATATGCAACACCATCATGCCACTCCATCCATTTGTGTACTAAGCACTAACTAGCAGCCTGATTTTGGACACTACATGCCAAGAAAATCAACATGCTTGACTTTAACAAGGCTGCTATAGTTATCTGAAATGTGACCTGTTGAACAGCTATTGCTTCCAAGGACACTGATCTTGGCAGGGCTCCCAGGAGGTGCAACGAGGAGAGTAACATCTTCCTCTACCCACAGTATCAAGCCCATTGGGAGCAGCTAATCAGGGACTCGTTTGAGAGTCTCCAAAATAAAGCAGCTGCCTGGCACTGTCTTGTCAAGGTGGTGCTGGATTCCATTGGCATGCCTTGCTCTGTTGAGCAGTGTCAGGACCATTACAGTGACCTGAGGAGGTGCCTTGTTGACCTTCTTAGCTAATAAGAAGGGCACCTGAGATGAATTGTAAGTACTTTTAATAGTTCCACTGTACCTTTATTTTGTCTTGCAAATTACATTTGATTGTATTAAACTTCTAAATTGTTATTTCATTATTAGTCATTCTTTTGCAGTTCAGGTGGAAATATTAGAGAACTCCTTCCTTTTCCAAGGAAGAATAGAACAGCTCTCCAGACAAAGATTTACATATGACTTTGTGACATATTGAGCAGCATTCATTAACTTAACTGCCAGTTACATGTGTATGCTGCAAGAACGTGTAATTGTAAAAGTGACATTATTTAGTTGGAGTACTGCATGTTATGCATTACCAGTAGATAGTAGTAATTGTATATATCGTGTCAAAATATGAACTGCTTGTAAATATGAAGTGAAACTTGCAGTGTCAGGTGTCATAACAATTGTATAGGAATAACGGCTTTATGATGTGACATCTTTTAGAACAGGAACATAACAAGGAATTGTACTTGTACACGCTGTTCTTCACATACCCACAAGCAAGACACGTGACAAAAGCATAGCTTACACAGGCATTTGCTCATACTGATAGGGCCTGTCTTAAACATTTTTTTATACTTTCTCTTGGAAACACTTTCTGTCCATGATTTTGACATTCTGTATGGTTTTAAGGTAACCTTCTCTCCTGGAATGGTCACTGTATGGTGTTGACGCAGGTTTCTTTTGTCAGATACATTTCTTTATGTCTTTCCAGACACTCCCGTATCTCTTCATTCTGTGACTTAGATAGTAAGCCATCTACCTGCACTACAGGCATAGAATCCAGCTTTCTTTTTTCATCAGGACTATCAGTTTCTGCCATTAAGCTAGCTATACAGACCTGTATTTCTTGCTGTGGTTTCAGAATGTGGATATGATGTATTTGTTCTGGCCTTCTCTTACTGGTCTGTCTAACTCTGCAGTTTACATCATTTAATTTTTCATCTGTTTCTGATGGACTCTGCCAATAGCTACAAATGTGTTTTCTGTGGGTGGAGAGAAACAAAACTGCACCTGATCTCCAGCTTTGAATTCATTGGACCTTGCATTTCTATTATACACCCTTGTGCAATCTGGACTCTTTCATGTGTTTCCACATAATGGGCATCACCACCTTCATCCTATCTTATAAGTTACTATAGATGTTTTATGACATTTTTAAATGGCTCTTTTCTTCCCAAGTTACTCTGGCAATATCTAACAGTCCATGAGAGTGACTGCCATATAACAATTCAAAAAGTCTGAACCCTGTCAAGGCTTGCAGTACATCTGTAATGCCAGACATGGCATCTAATATTAATGGATTCCAGCTTTTCCCATCAACATATTTAATGTTTGGTTAAAATGCTCTACGGACCCATCTGTCTTGGGATGTTTAACTGAGATTCTTAGCTGTTTTGATCTTAAAGCATTGCCACAGATGGCATATTATTCTGAAAGTAAATGGCGCCCCCTCATCAGGTGACATTTCCTCTGGTCTCTCTAGTCTGAAAAATAATACAACCAGTTCACAAGCTATAGAGTTAACATTGTACTGTTATGTTATGCCAATGTCCCAATAATGTCCATCACAATATATTAAATGGCACCTCTATAATGGACACTATAAATCAAAATATTTTTAAAGGCTGGATGGCTGCCTTCTAGTACTTAGGGCACTGAGCACAAAAGTTCTTACCTTCTTTCATTAACCAAGGCCACTAAAATGTTGTTAGTATTCATGCTCTAGTTCTGACTATTCCTAGGTATTTTTCTAGTACATGAGTATGTGTTAAGCTCATCACTAGGTTTCTAAAACATTCGGGCACTAGCATTTAAGCATATTTCTTCTCTGTTCTTACTTCATACAGTAACTTATTTTATAGCTCAAATTATTGGTAAGAACTGAAAACATTTTGTTAAGCTTCTTACCTTAGAGCTCTAACTATATTTACCATACTCTTCTTAGAGTGTCATTATTCCATTATGCGTTTTTGAAGTTTACCCAGCTCACCTGGAGTTTAGGCAACTTTGGAGTTTCCTCAAGGTCAGCCTGTCATGGTAGAAGGTACTGCCTCCTGTCCTGCCAGCAAAGAGACTGGGGTCTCAAGGTCTAACCTTTCTCAAAGCAGCTCATGTTCTTACTCTTTAGTGTCAGTTACTGTCTTTATCTTCCTTATTTTTGGGTCTTATCATTTAGACACCTGATGCATGCAGTCCTTCTTCTTCTGTATACCTGAGCTCAAAAGGAATATCATTAGGGCTCTGTTCCAGGTTATCTTGTCCGCAGTCTCCACAACCCTCTCCTTTTTATTTTCTTCTTTAAGTTGTTTTCACTCTCTCGCTCAGTGTGACTGAGCACCACCCTGTCACTTCCTTTTCCTCTCTAGGCTGCTTTCCCTATGTAAAGTATTACCCCTAAATAAAATCTATCCGCAGCTTTCTTTTATCATTAGTTGAAGATAAATGTTACTGAGAGTCTTCCATTACTTGTGTTTTCTGTTGTACACTGATAGTAATGGATTTTGAACTCTGACGCTGTCCTTGGACTTTAATGCTGATACAGTACTCCTCCTCAATGCTCTCGCATGCTGCTTTGGATTCTTCAGTTATGTACCTTTCTATTTTTGTTTAACAGAAAGCTTACAATTCTGCTCAGGTTATACATTTTCCATACTTCCTAATTTCATTTATTTGGAATATATTTGCTCAATGAGTGGTTCCTTCTCTTTATTTCTACTAGTTATGTATGCTCCCCGTCTTGCTCTAGCCCCCCATCTTGCTCTAGCTGTAGTATTTTACCATGCAACTCCCTTCATTCTACTGTCTCTATTTCTGCAGGCGCTCTGTTACATAGATATGTTGATCTTTGTTTTCAACTTGCATACTCTAATGAGTGTATCTGGCAGTTGAATTCCCCACCACCACCTTTTCCGGGTTAGATAGAGGTGCAACTGTAGGCATAATCACTTGCTAGTTTCTCTCCCCACTTTGATAAGGTAGTCTATCAAAAGGAACACCTTCTTCCCTTTGTCTGCACAATTTTTTGAAATGAAGAAAACCTCCTTTTATGAAGTCATGCATTAAACTGAGGACAACAGCATCAGCGTTACGCACCTTTCCGTATAATTTATATTTTTATTTGAATAATAGGATATCACTTCCTATTGCATACTCCTATATCCATGAATAGAGATAACTTCAGCAAGGGTCATCATTTCACCAACATACTGTGCCTTTCTAAGCATGACTGTGTGGCCAGAATCTAGTAGTCCTTGCATTTCCCTGCCTTCAATTAAAAATGGTGCTTAATTAACTTTTCTGTAGCACAATAACAAAAACAAATGTTTCTACTGTGCTTGCAGACAGTTCATCACATTCTGTAGATACATCATTATCAAAATACTTTTCATTGGTTATATTTTTCACATGTATAACACTATTAACATTACTAACACAAAATTTAGCTATGTGCCTTTTTTTTCTCACATTTAAAACAAAGTATGACTTCAGTTGATACTGTGTGTTTATGCCAGAATGTGTCACATGCTTTACTATAGTCACATTCTCTCACTACCAGTACAGCAACATTTTCAGCATCCTTAGTGTTAGTTTGAAACCTCAACTTTTTTAAAGAAGAGGCAAAGTCCTTGTAAATTTCTCGGTGGTTAACATTTTTGTTATGCCATTTTAGCATTTGACCCTCAGGTTCTAACCACAGTTTGAGTAAATGTACCTCACAAGACATCTACGACAACTGGAAAGGCCGCAGAAATACCTCACAAAGAGGATTACTGGCCTCAAACAGATGCCCTACGCAGACCGTCTCAAAAAATTCCAGCTTTACTCCGTCGCATATTGCCTACTCAGCGCGATCTCTGCCTTAAATACAAAGTTATGTCAAACCCACAGCTGTTTGACATGCTCCACCTAAAGAAATCCCAATCCCCCTGAGCTACACGCTCTAGGGACCTAAACCTTGTCACCACAATAAACAGAACATGCTGGAGGGATAGATTCCTGCCCCAGAGACTTCCCACACTCTGAAACAAACTACCTATCTATATCAAACAAAGCTCCTCATTAGCACACCTCAAGAAAAATCTTGATGATTGGATGGGAGACAGGAAATTCACCCCGGGGATCACTTCTGTTGCTCTGCTCGACAGGGGCACAGGCAAATAATTTTCTTGGGTGGCGAAAGCCGGGGTACCATTTGGCTAGGCTTATATAGGCCCCAAGGCCAATAGCCTAGTACCTACCTGTGAACCTATGAACCTCATAACTTGAGATCTTGCCATTTTGTTAGGTGAAAATATCCAGCTAGAGATTTGTGAGTTTGTGTATCAGAGTTAACATCAGCTCTGAGAACAATACCTCATTTATTCTTTCATAGCCTGATAAGCAATTCCTTCCTTGTCCAAGAAGGTTTTTGACATTCCTTCAGTATGTTTAGCTCAAAGAATTCTAGCCAAGTTGCTCTGGACCCCACTGTTCAAAAAACCTACCAGGTATACCTCATGGGCTTCCACGCTAGTCAGCGGTTTTATTGGTGAGATAGTCATTGGCACAGTTATTATCCCCTCAGCTGCAGCTGCAGCAATGGTTTGTAGTAGTTTCTCTACAGTCATCATCTTGGGAAAAAGGTAAATACAAGCACATTCTACATAGAAGCTTCTAGAATGCACAACAGGTATCCTGCCATTCCAGTTGGGGTAAATATGCTAAAAAAACAGACTCCATACAGGCAGCAAAAAGTATAAGTACATGACTACTGGCATGAAAAGCTGTGACAAAAATACTGTACATTTTTTGTGTGTGTGTGTGTGTGTGTGTGTGTGTGTGTGCGTGTGTGTGTGTGTGTGTGTGTGTGTGTGTGTGTGTGTGTGTGTGTGTGTGTGTGTGTGTGTATGTATATATATATATATATATATATATATATATATATATATATATGTGTGTGTGTGTGTGTGTGTGTGTGTGTATATATATATATATATGTGTGTGTGTGTGTGTGTACACAGATAGATAATTGATTTAGATAGATAGTTATAGATAGATATACATATACATATAGAAGTGTATATATAAATATATAGTGAAAGAAATAGATTATAGACATCAGGTAAACTGTGTACAGGCAGTTTTGTTTCTCTACACTCTTGGTACATCATCATCATTTATCTACAGTCTTTATAGGACCATAACAATTACAAGGCAATTAAACCACAGCACCATCTGTGCCTTGCTGACATCCACCCTCATGGTGTACCTCCCGTTTTCAATAGAGTGAAGCAGGTCTGCCCCAGAATAAATTTACAGGTGCCCATCGAATCATCAAGGTTGTTTTTGATCAATGGTTGGGCGCCACTC
This sequence comes from Protopterus annectens, assembly GCF_019279795.1. Classification (NCBI taxonomy): domain Eukaryota; kingdom Metazoa; phylum Chordata; order Ceratodontiformes; family Protopteridae; genus Protopterus; species Protopterus annectens. Next base: position 1,142,671,760 of record NC_056727.1, on the reverse strand, counting down.
TGTAAGGACAGTTTATTGCACAGAAGAGGTGTTGGGTAATAAATCTGTCCTCCAAGTGTGTTTTGTTTATAAGTTAGTGGAAGTTTAAGTCTTTAGATCTAGTGTGTATATAGCTATTGATCTTATAGAAATGCATATGGTTCAGAAGTGTTGGATCCTTAAGTAAGTGAAAAGCAAGGCACAGATCACCACAAAAGAGCCTGTAGAAGACAGTGTAAAGTGATAAGGCTTTACATCTATCTTGGTACCCTAAGGTCTTTAGACCAGTAAGCTTTTTAGTTAGGAACCATCGGGCTATGTGTCTAGACAAGTTCTTACAATAGGGGCATTGTTCTCAATAATTGGTCTAATTAAAGCTGAGTATACAGGGATAATGACATCTTTCAATCTGAATGAGATGGCTTTAATTATCAGTTGTGCTAAATAAAGGATGTTTTGATTACTGTTGCTACATGGAGGTCAAAAGACAGTGAAACTGACAATGAAGGTATCAAGATCTCTGTTTTTTTGTATCAGCTTGGAGTCGAGTGCTGGCTATGTTATAGGATGGGGGGGGCATTTTTTCTGTCAAAATAAGTACTGCTACCATTTATGCATTTAGTTTTAGCCTTTTTTCAGCACAACATTTGTTTCTGAGATTTAGTTCTTGTTGCAAAGCTGGGGTATTAAGGGGTAATTTGACAATTAGATCCAGCTTCTAGTCTCAGCAAATTGCATTCGTCATAGGTCTGGATTTGTTGTTTGGAGATCAGAGAAGTATATCTCAACAGGGTTAAACTTCAGAAGATCGAACAGCTGAAATATCGAAGACCATATGTTCGAGACCACATGATCAATACTTCAGAAGATCGATCTTCTAAAATTGTAAGTAAAATAAAAAAAAAAGCAGTTAAAGAAGATGGTAATGCAGGAGGGCAAGCCCCCCTGCACCCCCACCCCCCCTACTTAAATATACCAACTCCAAGATCATGCTGCACTGTCAATACAGCATGGAATGGGAGATTTTCCTATTCCCTGCTGTAGCACAATCTCAGAGTTGGTATATTTAAGTAGAGGGGGGCTCCGCCCCCTTCATGGGGGGGTGCAGGGGGGCTTGCCCCCCTGCATTACCATCTTCTTTAACTGTTTTTTTTTTATTTGTGTTACAATTTCAGAAGAGTGATCTTCTGAAATATTGATATTTCAGCTGTTCGATCTTCTGAAGTGTAGTCATCAACAGGAGGGTTCCCAGCAAATCCCTGAGGTACATAGCTAGTTACTGCTACTACGTGGGTTCTATCTTTTATCCTTTTCTCAGTTCATCTCAACATGTATGGGTCTACAGTTTGATCTATTAGTCTATTGTTGTTGTTGTCTTTCGGCTTTTCCCGGTTAGGGGTCGCCACAGCCGAACTCCGGTCCGCTAATGATTGGCAGTAGATTTTTACGAACGCCAAGGCGTCAGCTCGACGTTCAACCTTCAATGAAGGCACGCCCATTTACGCATGTCTTTCAAATGCCCACCCAACTGCGGGGAGAACATGCTGACTCCACACAGAAGGCACAACCCACACTTCAGCTGAGAATTGAATGGGAGAACCTCTTGCTGTGAGGCAACAACGCCACCGCTGCACCACCGCGGATAATTAACAATACCAAAATGATTGACGTTGTCAAAGGCCTTGGCCCAGACCAAAATAGAATGTGTGGATTCTCTGTGAGTTTCATGAAAAGCTTCAGGTTATGCAAACATGATCTTCATATAAACTGCTGTGGCAGGGTCAAAATATATGAGATTTTTGAGGTTGTAGTTTATAGACCTTGCTCTGTCGTGCTTCATAGGCTTACAGATTAAGCCATGCAGACTTATTTCTCCATAGTTTCCTGGGGGGGGGGGGTCCTCATTTAAGGAGTGGTATCACAAATGATGTCGTCCATCTCTCAGGTATGTACCCACTGACTAAATTTAAGTTGAACAAGTTTAGGAGAGGTTCTGCTGGGGTTTGTTAGGCACTGTTTGTTACACAACCAGGTGTTGTTGGCAGGCCCAATGAAATAGTATTTTTCATTTTTGGGAGCACAGCTAGGATAAGATCCTTTAAGGTCTTAAATGGTGTTTGTAGAGTTTCAAATTTGTCTTGGACGAATTTTGCACTAAACATGTCTGTCAATATATTAGCTATGTGTCTACTTTGATTCACTGAAAACTCATTTCACTGAAGTTCAATTCACCCTCAAAAAATCGCTGAAAGCTCAAATCACTGAAAACTAATTTCGCTGAATGTAAGTACTGCTGGGCAAATAAAATGTATATGCCCTTTTCCCCACTGTAGTGCAATCCTGGAGTTAGTATATGTAGTTAGCAGGGTGTGGTGGGTGTAGCCCCCCCCACATACTTAGCTTTTATATTTATGAATTTCATTTCACTGAAAGCTAACAATATAAAACCAAAAGTAGGTGGGAGGCTATGACCCCCACACCCGCAATGTGGGGGGTTGTACCACCCACACACTCCCTAACTATAAATACGAACTCCAGGATCGTACTACAGTGGGGAAAAGGGCATATATGTTTTATTTGCCCAACAGTACTTACATTCAGTGAAATGTGATTCAGTGAAATGAGTTTTCAGTGATTTGAGCTTTCAGTGATGTGGTGTGAGTGCTTTGAAATTCAGTGAAATGAGTTTCCAGTGAATCAAAGTAGGCCCATTAGCTATTCCCTTTAGGTCAGAGTGACTGACACTATGTTGAATTAATTCAGAGCATCGTATGATTTGATTGGTATTGTGTCCTAGAGTGCTAATACATCTAAAAAGAATTATAATTGCCCTTGGGCCCCAGATGCCAATTTCAGTTCATGTTCAACGTTGGTCCTCCTAATGGTAGATTTTAATTATTTGCTAATTTATTTAATACAGTGTTTAAGGTGGGTAAATGTATATTTATTGTAAGACTTTAAGAGTCTTTGCTTCAGTTATAGAGCTTGCTTATGCTTGTGGACCATCTTGGTGGTTTGTTTTTGAACTTTCCAGTATATTTGGCTTTCATAGTGATAACTGGGTCTAAACGGTTTTCTAAGTGAGAATAAAACTACAAAATATAATCAGCTGTGGTCCCACTGTTCCTAGTGGTATTTCAAGTAAATATAGAGATCTCATCAGAGAGTTTGAGTAAACATGCTCTCTTAAGTTACTTAAATTCAGATTTATTAAGCTGGGTGGAGTGGTGGTTTTAATGGAGAAAGTTATTTGTTTGTTGTTAGATTTAACCAGTGATGGGGGTAGTATGGGAGTGTTATACAAGGGGGCTATGTTGGTGAAGATAAGGTCTAGAAAGTTACATGTTCTAGTGGGCTCTTTTACCACTTTTTCTAAGTAGTTATCATTTACAAAGTCCAAGAATCTTTGGACATAGTCAACTTTTAGATTTATCAACATTTAATTGATGGGTAACAGACATAAAGCTTTAAGCAGGATTTTTCATTATCTGTATTTCAGAATGTACATTCAGGAATTATTCATGGTCCTCTGGAGACAAGGATGGTGTCCATAGTGGGTAGTAATTTGACAATTTATCTTGTTGATAAGATAATTTGCAGTTCAATGAACTCAGTTTGAGAGTCTCTGGGAAACCTGCCTAGTGATGATATGATCCCTGATGATTATGAAAATATGGCTTCATTCCCTTCAGGCCTGACTGCTTGGTAAGCACTAAGCTCAGGTATGGAGAGGGTACTAACTTTATCATGAAACCAAGTTTAGGTTATGTTTTCAAGTTACAGGAGAGTTTCAAGATCAGTCAATTTGTAATATACAGATTTGACACTGAGAAGGGCTAGCCTAATACAATCCCAGTTTAAGTATGTAATCATTTTATCAATTATGTTGGGATGTCAAGCAGTCGGACCCTGCCTATACAGGCACTATTAGGGTAGCAAGAGTTGTTACCAGCAGGCGTAAACCATGAAATGAGAGATTCAATTGTCACTGTAAAGCAAGTAGACCAGTCAATCATCTCATCTCACATTGACACATACAGGACCCCTCTGGAATGACAACAACTGCTTAGCCAATTACTGAAGCCAATTGTCTTACCTTTGCATTTAGGTATCATTCTAGGTAAATGTAGGATTCTGCTCAGCACCAGAGTCTTACCTGCATTTGACACCTGGATAATGGCATCCAACATATCTCCTTGCTTGTCCCACAGGGTAGAGCATATCAAATCATTCACACTTGTGTGGGCCACCATTGTTTGCAATCATACTTGCCTGGAGGGAGTGACTGAAGGGTCCGTGTAACAGCACAAATCTGGGTACAGGGAGACATCTAACTGCAACACCATCTTTGTTCGGCCCCATGAGCATGCAGTCCATATGCCTAATGATGGAGCTGCCAATTGCTAAATACATTTCTACACATACTTCTCAATTGCCCTGCCGTTGGAGAACATTTTTCTTCATATTTTTAACATGCTCTTGTAAAACTTTTGATTTTCTACTAAATCCCTTAGGATTACAGTCAGCCACTAATGCCAGACATTGGAGTTTCATACTTTTTCTTGGTCAGAAAATGCATATTGTTCCAAAACCAGTTGTTATATTAACCTTTTAAGTGAATTAGTGCAATGTTTACAACATTTTTCTTGATTTTGGACATTAGTCCCCCCATTATTTTAGGCTTTGTCCAGAATTTTTGAGCAAAAAACTGTGATATATGTCAATACTTGTACCTATGAGTTTAAAGACAACAGCCTGGTGACTTCTCACTGTCTGTATGAATAGCAATGCAGTATTTATAGATGTTTGCTCAGGATCTGTCTTCTTGGCTTTTGCAGTGACTTTTCAACAACCTCAGTGTCAGCTGCTTTGATATGAATAAGTAGATATGTGGGTGTTACGGTGTGCTGGTCACAGGCCATGTTTTTTGGTGAGAGGGTGTCCTTCATATACTATACTTACACCTCCTACAAACTGCATTATTTGTGATAAATAACATTACCTTACCAGTGAGTATTATTTAGACATTTTTTACACCGCCTAAGAATACCAAATGATATGATGCTGGCAATAGAAGGAGCAACAAACTGATGGTCAACCATTGCATCCCGGTGTGCATATATCTAGTAAGGATAAATTCAAGGTAGAAGATGCTAATTGTAGATTAAAAGTAGGGGGATAAAATGCAGTCCTGTTAGTAACAATTAGAATTAGAATTAGAATTAGAATTAGCAACAGTGATGCTCATTTGATCAAGAAGTGACAAGTAGAAGTTGTGGTAGAAAAGCAAAAGAGTGCAGTAGATAAGACAGTGTAAGGCTAGTTAAGGAAGAGTCGGAGGGAGCAGCATAGCTAACAACTTACCAAAGTAGATGAGGAACTATATTAGACAACAAAACTGGAGGAAGCAGCACAACTAATACATCAACCACCAAAATAGTAGCTACTGTATTAAACTTCCATGGGCAACTGTCTCGATTTGCAGCCATGTGGTAACACTAAAGAGCAGAAAGAGCAGCTTGTCGCAGCAGAGGACAAATGTGCTTAATATGTACTACATGAACACCCTATAAGCAAAAATCTTCATTATTTTGGGAGACTTTAATGGCCTGGCAATAAACTTGAGTATTTATACCTCAAATATAGGGTACATCCAAAAATTCTTATATTTATTAAACAAAAACTTCCTGGACCAGAATGTTAACAAACCCACTAGAGGACATCATATTCTTGATCTGGTTTCTTACCAGTATAGCTTCTTCATGTACTATTCCCATGGTATTTCCATCCCTGGTTAAGTCAGATCATAAACTAGTGACCTTCAACCTTAAGATTTATGAATATGCAGATACCAATATCTTTGAATTCAAGGATTTCAAATGTATAAATCTCATCAAATTCTATGACAAAGTTTTAAAATTCACTTACAGCAGCATAAACCCCAGACATTATCACAGCAGGCAGCTTCACAAAGGAAGCTAGATAAATCTATAGAAATGGAAGTCCCAGCCAGATTTAAATACAATGAGAAATTCAAGAGCAAATCACCCTGGTGGCCCCACATAAATAAACTCTACAAAAAACTCCTTAAAGTATGAAGCAGATTAAAAGACCCGGAAATCAAGGATAACATCAGAAAATTTAAAAAAAAGAAAACTTGAAAAATACTATTAGGACCACTAATGTAGCCCATGAACTTAGGTTAGCATCTGAAACTAAAGGCAATTACAAATCCTTCTTTACCTACATTAGAAAACTAAGAAATAATACCCAACATTGCTCTGAACTTATTCATAATGTCACCATCTACTCTTACCCAATAGATATTACCAAAATACTAGCAAACAAATTCTGTGCAAACTTCATCCCACAGATGGCAGTCCAAAGCCCACTTACCCATGAATCTCCCAAACCCTTATCATCACTAAAATGCATATAATGAAAGTGCTCTCGAAGATTAAAAATACTTCCTCCGTGGGAACTGATAATATACCTGGCCTGTTGATAAATAGTGCTAAACATGTCCTGGCACATGATTTTAGCCATTGTTTTACTTTTCCTTGACCTTTGGCATGCAGCAGTTGTGATGCTTCTGTACAAGGGTGGTCCACAAGTGTGGCCCAATACAGATCTTGGGTAATTATGCACTGGACATGTCTTATCTGCAAAGCCGCAAAACATATTTTATCTGACCTAACCAATCTCATCAGGCTAGACCAAGAGCAATTTGGCTTTTTCATGGGTAGATCCTATCTAATGAATCTGGTCAAATTCTTGGAAAAATAAAACAAGCTGCAGACAGAGGTCATGCTGTCCACACAGCATACCTTGACCTGACCAAAGCATTTAACACCATCTCCCATGCAAGTATAGTTAATAAGTCTAATGCATTACATATTATTTATGTATTATTTATTTCAATTTGCAGGTAAGTACTAGGCTAGCTGCTCTTGTAGACTATTTTAAGCCTAGCCAATTTCCCTTTTTGCGCTCAAAGTAGTCTATCTCATTTGGTTAGAAATTGGCCTTACCCATCCACTGGTCAATAATTATATATTACTCCTAGTGAGAATAACTGAGATCATACACAGGTAATTTAAGGGGACTCTTGTATGAGATAAAGCAATTAGGAGCTGCCACAGTCCATTAGTAGTACAGGGAGAAGTCCTGCAGTAAATTTTCTATTTCCCAGCCATAGCTCCAAGTTTTGCGTGAATATGGACAGGGATGAACTTTGTTTAATGTGGATAGGGATTCTGTTCCAGAATAGCCATATCCTCTGTGAGATACACCTGTCCTCCAAACCTCATGTTACAAAAGATGTTTAGATCCCTAGATTGAATATTTCTGATGTCACTGGATTTGCTCATGTACAGAAAATCCATCAGTTTTTGGTTAGAGGATGCTTTGTAGGCCAAACCCAGGCTACTTCTTAGTGGTCTCTGGATATCAAGTATAGTGACAGGGCTTTGAGTCAGTCCACGTAGGACATTTTGTTTAGGCCTTGCATCCTTTTAGTAAGGAATCTCTGTGGGCATTCCAGTTGTTGCATGTGCCTGGACAGATACATGCCAAAGGGGCATTATATTCAATGACTGGCCTAATGAGGGCAGAGTAAAGTGGGACAATGACATCCCTAAATCTAGACACAATCACTTTGTTTATAAGCTGTGCAATATAGAAGGACTTTCTTACAACAATGGACATGTTTACTATTTGTTCACCAGGTAAGTGAACTGGTTTATTGACCATTTTCATCTATGACCCAAGCTCAAAGAGCAGAAAATACATCATTTTTTTCAGTCTACAATGTTATGTACAGAATGAGTACACCGCAAAAATCAAAACATACTGTTAAGATTCAATGCAGATAAGGTAAGATTAAAGCATCCAGTCAAACTGCATTAAGAGAAAAGCAAAGAAAAACAAACACAAAATACAAAGTAAGACATTTATAAAATACAGTACAATAATGCATGTACATAATCTCCTACATACATATGGAATATATGGTTGTGGGATGACATATTAAGCGGCTGAATAAAAATTTTGCAAATGTATTTTGTTATTCAGGATATGTGGTACTAAAGAAATGCTCTCTAACTGCATCTTTGATGGTTTCTCTATTTTTGATATCAGTAGGCAGGTGGTTCCAAGTAGCAGGTCCCAGTCAAGAGAACTCTTTCTCACCTAAAGGAGTTTAAAATAGATGGCGTAGTAGAGAGAAATTGTTGCACTGTGTACTTTTCAGTACATAGATTCATATGTGATAAGATGAATAACAAATTGGATAAAAGACTGAACCCACACTGTGAGGCTAGCAGGTGCCTCATCAAGAGGATGCAGGTGACCAGTGGTGACCTTCAGAGCTCACTTATGGAACTTCTTTTGTTTGGCGTTCACTTTTTTGATTTACAGACCATGAACCAAGACCTCTGGCTGACCATGTTTGCAGATGGCTGTAAACTGTGAGCCATTGACCATTTAAAATTTTGGGGCCTATTTTGCCAAGTCTTGAGACATGGAGACCAAATGGCCAAAATTACAGATACAATTATATATATATATATATATATATATATATATATATATATATATATATATATACACACACACACACACACACACACACACACACACACACACACACACACACACACACACACACACACACACACATATACCAAGTCTGAGATTTCTATTCTTCAGAATATTCCAGTTTCCCTGAGGAATTGCAATCTCATAGTTAGTATGTAGAAGTTCAGTGGGTGTGAGGGGCTTGCCTCTCTCATCAAAGGTTGTAGGGGGGGGGGCTTGTCCTGCAGAATCGAATCAAGTTGAAAGGTAAAAAGAGATGCTTGATATTCACTCTTCCTCAGTATTTTCATTTTTTTTTTTTTGGTGTCACATCTATGTCTTGCCTTCCAAACCACTAAGAACCCAGTGGTCCTGAATCTTTTGTATTTTGACAAATCATATAGCCCCAGAAATACCAAAACCAAGGATCTAAACCTTGACCAGCAGAATAAAACAAGGTGATGAGATAGGTTCAATATTCAGCACCTTCCTAACCTCTGAAATAGACTCCCATTGCAAATTAAGCAGTGTGATATATTTGGATGAATAGCCGCAAATTCACCTCTGGTTTGACAAAGAGGATGTTCAGTCTGAGGGTAGATATTGGCAAAGCATAATGGTCATGAGTCCTGACTGCCATGTATTTCCCATGGTCTTATGATTCTATAATCCTGTACAGTAATAAAGAGAAATTGAGCACTAGGATTTGAAGCTGGTAGCAGTCATACACAAGATCACACTGCTTGCAGAAATGCAGTAATGCTGAGAACTCTACAAGCACACACAATAACATCTACACACCAAGTGAGTTAGTATAGTCACTAAACATCTGTGAGGGCACTGCACAAAATGCAGCAAAGTGTAATGGCTTACAAAGCAGAGCAATATAAAGCAAACCTGAAAAACATAGCAGCCATAATGCCCAGGACAGTAACAAATGACACTCTCTCACAAGATAAAAAGGAGCAATGTTTCAAAATGGCCCCAGACACTAAGACCTGTGTCCAAATTAGCAAACTATACTGAAAATTAACAAAATGTGGTTTGTCACAGATGGTAAACAACAAAATAAAAGAAATAGATTTGGTGTTGAAAAGACTGAAGAAAAGTGTCAAACTGGGTAAATAAGTCAAATTTCATAGCAGTCATGGGTCAGATGTACATCTCACAGCACTCCATCCAAAAAGGAGAGCAATGACACTTAAAGCAGACTAATATAAAGCAATGCAAGAAAACACAAAACAATCTGATTACAATTTAATAGGCCAGCAAGTTAGAATGTTCATAGGAAATTAGCCTTTTTCACAAAGTAAATAAATTATAAATGTTCCAAAATGGCTCCAAAATAATGGCTAAGTTGTTTCCAAAGTAATTAGCAAGTTGTACTGAAAATCAGCAAAACGTTTGTGTCACCGATGGTAAACAATATAAAATATAAACATTTCCCTGGTGTTGAAGGGACTAAATAAGAGTGTCAAATCATCATTCTAGGTAGAAGGATAGCAATAGCATACTTAGCAGATGGTAGTATATCAAGAATAGTCTGCATATACCCTTGACTTATCATGAAAGCTACTACAATTCCCCTAAAGTCACTATATTCATTTTACTTACTAATAACTGAGGTAAAAGTTTAAATGCAGTTATACACAAAAAGAAGACACTGATGTCCAAAATCACCACAGTTTACTTCTAACAGCTCTGTAAACCCAAATCCACTCTGTTCAATTTTAAAATCTGAAATGCTAAGTTAAATAAATGTAATTATGTAACACTGACTGCAGTTCTCCTTCACTACAATGGAAAAAACAAACAAATTGCAAGCATAAAAATAATACCAATACCCCAAAAATGCATTGGCCCACCTAAAATAGCCCTCTAAAAACAAACTTCCACGTAATTTAATTTAGAAATGCTAAATAAAATAAAAAATTAACTGAAATACTGACCACATTTCACCTTTACTACTCAGTAGAAATAAATAAATAAATAAAAATGCATGCATACATAGATACATATATGCATATATACGTATATTTTGACACCACACACTTTATTTTTTCAGTGTTTTACGCTACTGCCTTCCAGCCTTTAGCCCTATGATAATGTCTGGTCTCACCTTTATCAGGTGACTTATCACCAGTTGCAGAAGGCAACCACTGAAGTGGTGATTAGGGTTTTATTTTATAAGGCCCTAACACCTCCCTCTACATGACTGCATGGACTCTTCTAGGTGTGATGATATGGAATGCCTTCCTCAAGGGAATGCATATTCAAATACATGCACTATGAAGGCTATTATACATGCTCTTTTGCAGGAACAAGCACAGATCTTGACTGTTGCTACTTACAAGACACCTGTCCATGTGTTCTGCAAACATTCCCAAGCACTCAAAGACTATTGTTTTGAAGCCAGAGATTCAAGCATCTTCTAGCTCAGATAGGCTGTTGTTTGACAGGGGAAACAGCAAGACTAGGAGCGACAAAGCTATACATATAATATTTAAATTAATGAGTTTGTGTCAGAGATTTATATATTCTCATGCATACATTCATTCATTTATTCGTTCATTCTTACTAAAAATTCTGATTAGGAATAAGACTAAATGAATGAAAACCTTACTGTATTGCAGTAAAAGCATCTCTGCTTTTAGTACCTCAGTTTATAGTTCGGGGGGGGTCTATGTATTTTAATGGGTTGTTGATTTTAAAATTGCCCATGACTTGTCCCTTAGAATGGTTTACACCCATGCATATACAGTACTTAGTTGTTTTGCAGACCCCACAGACTACCTGACATTCAACCCTTCAAACTCCCTCTATACTATACATTATGTTATCTCTACAATCAGGGACTAAACCAAAATAATCAGGGAAAAAATCTTAAAATCCAAGCCCCATTATAAATACAGATACTAATCATTTAGCAAGACAAAAGTGGAAGGAATAAGGAAGACAGTAGCTGTAATATGTATACTCTTCGTTATTGCAGGCTCTCAGGTTCACAAACATGAGAACATTCAAGTCCAAATCTAAATGAAGAAATAAAGTTACATTTGAATTTTATCTACTCATTTGGTATGTTAAAGGCATTAGCTGTAATACTCTACATTATTTGTTCATTTTAAAGCCGTTGGTCACCAGATCATACAAGGATAGAAAACATTCATTGCTAATCAGGGATATCCCTAAACTCAGTGACAATTGACAGATGTACTCCCCTCCATACACATACAACCATGCGCATGAAGGCCTACTACTTCAGGCAAAGACGCTTTTGTGTCTTCATTGTCCTCTGTTCCCTTATACACTGTTACCGCCCATTTACTGAGTCAGCTGCTTGTCACCTGTCACTCAAAAACAAGAAGCTGAATGGGAAGATGCACACTGCAAGTAAGAGTTATCCTTGGGAGTATGGATTAAAAAGGATTCTGTGATGGCAGCTAAGGATATGTGGCAAGACACTAAACAAAAGATAATACAAATGGATATGGATAGCAGTGAAAATGTTTTAGTCCATTTAGTTTTATACACAGGTCAGGTATATTTTTAACAATCAGAGAAGTTGTGGATAGCAATTAATAAAGAGTTGAATGATTTTATCCGAGAGAGGAAGAGGACAAGAGTCAAGTGGGATAGGCTGATCCTTCCAATAGAACAAGGTGGTTTGGAATTACATAATTTGAAGGGGTATTTCAGAGCAATACAGTTAAGGCTCCTGTACAAAGCACAAGCAGAAACCTATAATTCAAAGTGGAAAGGGATTATAATTAGATGAGGGGAACTTCAAGAAACAAGGAGATACTAGGACTTTGGATGCTAGTCCTTAAGTAGAATGACAATAGCCATACAGAATATTATATTCAAAAAGATGCAGAAAGTATTCTAAGAAGTAAACTAACATGGGGATGGAGAATGGAGATTCTGCCGATGCAGATGACTGCAGTTAGAGGTACAGAGAATAGGCAAGAGGGAGTTGCAATTTACTGGAGAAAACTGGCAAACAAACCAAGGTATTGAGAGAAAATAATTAGAGAGGGAAAGGTAATAGTATGGGAAGAGGCCACAAATGTATTTGGACTGCAGGCTACAGATTGCCTTCACTATCAAGGACTGATATCAGAGTATGGGCAAAGAGGTAGAAATAGAGAGATCGTAAGCAGAACACCCACACTGGTAGAGTTTTTAGTAAAATCTAGAGCAGAAGCTGCTGTTAAAAAGGGATAATTAGAAGGGCATATGAAATATTGCGCGATAACTATAGGAATCAATCAGTGGAGGTTAGAAAGGACTGGGAATAGAGATTGGATAAACAATTCATAAAGAAACAATGGAAGGATGTATATGGCTCCCAAATATGCAACAAAGTCTAGAAGATTTAGGATCTTAGCTTGGAAGTATTTCCATAGGTGTTTTTATACCTCAAGCAGACTCAAAAAATTTTTTCCTCAGGTAGATTGCAAATGTTGGAGGTTTGTTGAGGAAGAAAGAGGTAATTGGGAAAATTTTTTTTGGGGGGGGTAGTGTAATTAGTTGACTGATTTTAAAAATTCCCTGCAGACTAGTCTATCAGAAATAATGAATGAGCAAATCAGTGTAACTAAGGAAATTATATTTTGAGCTGCGATATAGAATCAGAATTGCCTAGATATAATAAGGTCTTACTAAGTTTAATTCTGGTGGCTGTCAAAAAAGCAATTATTAGAAAACAGAAATCCAAGTCTAAATCAAATGTACTACAAGTACTAAATATAGTAACAGAGATAAAACAACTAAAAGTAGGATGTTTAAAAACAGTAGGAGCAGATTACATAGAAAAAATGAGAATTGTGGAAACACTACATGTAGAATAATGTTTTGGAGGAGGAATGAGGTTTAAGGGAAGGCAGGAGCAGAATGAGCTAAGTAATGTTTGACTGACAATGACTGAATAGATTATAAATGATGTATAATGTTTGCACCTGAAAATATATTAACGTGGTTTGTTTTCATATATATAAATGCATGATTGTCTATGTTATAAGCGATAGTTCATTAAATATGTTTCTTATTTAAAAAAGAACAACCCAGAGACTGACCAAACAAGGATATGTTAGGATATTTACGTTTCCCTTGTCTATGAGGGATAGGGGTGCTAAACCGAGGGTGAATTTGTGGTTACTCATCCAGTCATCCAAATTATGTTTTAACAGAGTAAGAGAAGAACTTTGCATTGTGTGTACTGGAAGACTTCCATTGAAGTAGTATTGTCTGTCATACTTAGGCAAGACAGCATAGGAAACTCTAGAACAGAGGCATGTTCTGTTTATTTGGACAAATAGATTGAGATCCCTTGATACAAGTGGACTTGTAAATGTGTAATAGGTCTGACAGGATAAGGTCTGTTAAAGCTTTGCATGGAAGGCACTTACATTGAGCTCTCCTTTCTGCTGGAATGTATGCATCATTTGACAGCAGATATAAAATCACTGCTGAAACATTCCTGTAATCAGACACCTTATACATTCATAGGAGCTCACCTCAGTCCTTCATGTTTTGGTTTCAGCATGCTTGGATCACTACATCACCCTGTACCTTGGGATGTTTGACAGCAACACAGAATATCTATAACATGTCTAGAATTCCATGGATAGACTATGACTGGTCCATCTTTGCATGTACTTAATACTGCATTTGGGGAACTTTATTGCTTGTTTAAGAGTGCAAAGGCTGCCTTCAATGAATAAAACAGTTACTGAACCCTGTATGACCTGGTTTCTGAAAGAGCTTTAGGTACATTACATCCAACTGTTCTATTCAGAATTCAATCTAGCTTCAGTTGTAGACATGCCTGGCAAACGTCTCTTTATTAGGGCCCCCAGACTGTATTGCAGTGCCTGACTTGAGTTTTAAAATACTACTATTGTCAGAACTGTTTTATTCTAATCTTAGTTTAGTCACATCATACTTGTTTTAGGTAATAATCTTTCCATGTTGTTTTTGTAAAGTGCTTTTATGATAATCATTATAATTAAACTAACACAGGTTTCAACTTAAAAAAAATCATACCTGGGGCTCTTTCTTCCTTATGAGGAAGAGAATATATGGCTTAGCAGTTTAAATCAATACTATTAAAGGAATGGCACAGCGGTGCATTGGTTAGCACTGCTTCCTCATACCTTTTGGTTCTCCAACTTGTTTCCCAACTGGGATATCGTCTATGTACAGCCTGAGTGATCTGCCTTTGTCAACATGAGACTCCATTGGGTGCTGTGGATCCCTGGTACGTACCAAAGGCATGCCATTAGATGGACAACCAATCCACTAACTGTCATTAGGTGTGTGTGTGTGTGTGTGTGTGTGTGTGTGTGTGTGTGTGTGTGTGTGTGTGTGTGTGTGTGTGTGCGTGTGTGTGTGTTTTTACATGTGTATGTCTGTCTATGTCTGGTTCTTACAATGGAGACTAGAATTATTTCTCTGTTTTGTGTCCATTGATTCCAGGGTTAGGATTCAGCTTCCCAGTCTCCCAAAGTAAGATGACTAACCAAATAGACTACAATCTTTTCAAATATTTTAGCGTAGAACATCCGACTATACCAACAATTTATGGTCTTCCAAAAGTGCATAAGATCCACAAAATCCCCCACTTCGACCTATTGTATCAGGAAGAGGTTGGCTCACAGAGCCAAATTCTATATATGTAGAAAAACAGCTAAGATTTGTGTTGAACAAGGTAACTACTGTCCTCTGTAACAGCAAACAGTTCTTAGAACATCTTTATGACTGGGCTGATACTCAACAAGCTGTAGGTTTAACTGATGTTATCTTTGTTACATTGGACGTGAACTCTTTGTTCACAGTTATTCCCAACGATGAAGGGATTGAGAATGTTAGGCAGTTTCTTACCAAGGAGAGCAACTTCAGCAATACCAAAACCAATATGATATGTGCCCTTCTAGACTTGATTCTAGAGAATAATGTTTTTTTTGTTTGAAAGAGAGTTTTTTCTTCAGAAAGTGGGAGTTGCTATGGGCACGGCATGTGCCAACACATATGCCAGTATTGTTTTGGCCCAATGGGAGAAAGAAATGTTTTTTACCTCCAACATGTACAAGCAGCACATTACATTTTATAAACGTTTTGTGGATGATATTTTCTTTGCTTGGCATGGTGATGAGACACAATTAGATACATATGTTAGGTTCCTTGATAACACAACTGGGTACCTATCCTTCTCCCTTAGTCACTCCAAAGGTGAAATCAGCTTTCTGGATGTAACTGTGAGTAAAAATATGTTTGGTAATATCTCAACCAGAATACATAGGAAGGATTGTAGGAAGAACAACATTCTTCACTGCTCCAGTATGCATCCTAGACACATTACTAAGAATATAGTTAAGAACCAAGTCTTACGCTGCAAGAGATTACATACAGACAGGGAAGAATTAATGGAAGCCATGAGTCATCTCACCACAGAGTTTGTTGAGAGAGGATATAAGAAGTCTGATATTGACAGAGCGATAGTGGAAGTAGATTCATATGAAAGTTACAAAAACAAACCCTACTATTCAGATGAGCATCTAGTGAATGCACTCCCAGAAAGGCAGAGCTCCTCAACATCTGTGAATAGGCTATGTCTTACTTTTTCTAATGATGTCAACAAGACATGTGACATCATTAAAAAGAACTGGTCCCATTCTCCTTACTGACCCTGAAATCAGTCGTGTTGTTGGTTCTATACCCACTTTTAGTTTCAAAAATGGCAAGAATTTGAAAAAGAAACTTTGTTACAAACAGAAGAAAATACGTGACAGGTTTGTCTCTCAGCGTAGGACTTTTTCTTGTAGAAATTGCAGAATTTGTAATAGTATTTTGTCTGCTTGCATGAATTTCCACCCTGTGCATCAGAAGCCTGTAGAGTTTTTATTTTATGCAGATTGTTCTACTAAAAACAATGTGTATTTTGCTAAGTGTAATCTCTGTAGTGCATTCTACATTGGTAAAACCAATAGAACTTTAAAGGAAAGGGTAATGATACATCTTAATGATATTAGGAACAGCAAGCTTAGTAATGCACTAGCCAAGCATGTTTTAGATTGTGGAGACCAGCACAATTTAAAATTTTCGGTTTTGCAGAAAATTAATGTGAGTTTTAGAGAAGGTAACATTAACAATGAAACTGAATATGCTGAATTAAGGTGGATAGTGGACATTAAGGCATACTTATCACCTGGCCTTAACAGTGCTGTGTCCTAAAAACCTCTCTTGAAAAAAAGAGGGTTGCTTCACTGATTTTTAAAGATGTTTTATTGGTTGTTGGTTTTATTTAAACTTTGTGTGCTAATTTATTTGTGTATTAAGGTCTGATGAAGAGGATTGCCTTGAAAGCGCTTGCCTAACTTTGTGTTTTGGAATGAATTTCAAGTATTTTATTCTCTAGCCTACAAGTCTTTTTACTCATGTAGTAGTCTTCTTCCGGCTTTTCCCAGTTAGGGGTTGCCACAGCGGAACTTTGGTCTGCTAATGATTGGTAGTTGATTTTTACGTGCCGAGTTATCAGCCCTGACGCACAATCTACGCCCATTCACGCATGTCTCCACGCAGAAGACGCTCTAGCTGAGAACAAGTCTTTTTACTCATACTTATATTTATATTCTTGGGTTCTTGGTTCCACCATCTCTCTACTTCCTACATTTCCCAAAGTAAGATAATAGATATCAGAAAATAAAAGAATGAATTGGTACTATTAGCAATTGCCCAAGAACAGAGTTCATCAATCTCGCATATTAACTACTCTCATGAAATGGGTTTACAAATGTGTGCACCTAATATGCCATAAGTACACTTTGTTCCAGATGCTTAATACATAAGGTCTAATCTATAGTACAGTGTTCCATACAGTTATTAATCTGCTTAGACTCTATGATTTAAAATGGAAAACACCAGTTCAAACTAGCATAAAAATTAATCTTATTTTGAAATGAGGTTGTGTGACTCTGCACTGCAGATGACGAATTATCACCTGGGCAGTAGCTGCAAATGGTCAGTTGCTCTCAGTGTCCTTATTGCAGTAAATAAATGTAAAATAAAATAAAAAAAATACCACAGTCTAATCGCTTTCCCAATGCAGAGTGGTTTGTATATACAGTTTTGCAGAGATTAATATTTTGTTGCATCAGCATGGATACATAAACACTGGAGTATATTAATAATGACTACTGCAAATGTTTATAATGTTTATTTGGTGCAGTCTTGTGGAGTTATGCATTCTCCTTCTTAAGCAGTGTGTGCAATTACAATAATTATGCTATCATCTTTTCAAAATGTAACTGTGTTTATTTAAAGAAAAGGTTAACAGTATACTGCTATGTTACGTGCATTATTTATAGATCAGTTCTGTTTAATTAAATCAGAAAAGCTATAATTAGTTTGTCTATTTGACTTGCAGGGAACAACAATCTACCAAGAGCATTTTCATTTCATAGTATTGTTCTGCAAGGGCAGTGGTAAGTTGACATTACCATTTAATGCACAAGAAAGGCACATTCAATCATGTACAGTGTCTGCTTTCAGTAGGGCCCAGTTCCTACCCTTTTCAGTAAGCTAAGACTTGAAATAATGTGCAACTAGTCTCCTGGTAATGACTAAAATAAGTACATTTCCGAAGAACTTAAATTATTTTACACTTTATTATGTGAGACAAGCCTTGAACAATTATACCACTGTGTTCTCTCACTAATGAGCCACCCCCAAGATGACACTGCAAAAATTGTTGCTTAGGAATTCACTAACAAATATACAGTGGAATTTCTCTTGTGCACTAAGAATGGTCTGCCTTGCATTATGCAACATACCATTTACTTGTTAAACGTTCTTGTTAGGCATGGTGCTAGGAAGATGTTTATCACAAGTCCTCTGCCACTGACTCAAGTGATCCTTTGCATTACCAAGTGTAATAAAATGCCTTCCTTACTAAGGGTAGCAAATGATGCTATGTAAAGGCATTGAATTTTCATGCCTTAGCTAACGCTTCTAAAACAGTAACATCAGTTTGTTTGTTCGGCTTTTCCCGGTTAGGGGTTGCTACCAGGGAACTCCGGTCCGCTAATGATTGGCAGTAGATTTTTATGGTGCTGAGTTGCCAGCCTGATGCCCAGTGTTCAATGAAGGCATGCCCATTCACACGTCTTTCGAACGTCACTCGACCATAGGAAGGACACGTGCAGACTCCACACAGAAGGCACTCCAGCCAAGAATTGAACAGGAGAACCTCTTGCTGTGAGGCAACAATGCTACCGCTGCACCACCGAGGCTTCTCTAAAACGGTAACATTATAATTTTTTTTAGGGGGGGGGGGTAGAGAGCCTTTCTAGAATGCAACAATGTCTTGCATTACTGGACTTCTCTCTGAATTTATAGCGAGCCTTTCTACAATACCACAATGTCTTGCATTAATAGCTGTTACTGGACTTCTGTCTGAATGCAGACAGAAGTCCAGTAACAGTTATTAATGCAAGACATTGTGGCATTCTAGAAAGTCTCTCTACCCCCCCCCCCCAAATAAAAATGATAATTTTTTCCAATAGCTTTGCCTTACTCATCACCATATATCTATATCAAAGTCATATAAGAAATACAAGACCTTTGCTGAAATCTGACACCACAGCACAAAACTAAAACTCCTGTGACAGACACCTTGACCCAATCATGTCATTATGTTGCAGTACTGGTTCTATATGTTAATCAGCAAGGCAAATGTCAAGTGAAAAACTGATCATGTTCCGTGAAAGCTGAGATGTCAATGTAATGTCAAAAAAGTTCTACATTTAAGAAACACAAAGAAACTTCTAGTAGGGCGACAAATCCTCCATGTCTGCTATTTCCTATGTGAGATCTATGTGCCTCAACACATGTGTGCTCACGTACACACCCTGCCCATACTAAATGGCTAACTCTTAGGTTGCCGTACTGCACAGCATAGTTATGTTTAGTATTAGCAGGAATTTACCTTGGTAAGCTTAGAAACAAAACCTGTGTTGTTTCATAAAGTCCAGTTCTTTTGAAAATAATTGCCATCAAACTGTCATCTGTTTCACTACCTACACCCCTCTAGAAGCTCTACAGTTGCACCATTCACATGCCATATCCCAGAAGCAATACTTCAGCACCTGCTGAATTGTTAAATTATTCTTATTAGTTATATGCCATCATAACTTTCTAGTGATCTAGGACCCACCTAACTCCTACAAGTGTCTTGTGCAGAACTGCATACTAGCACCTGAAAGCTCTACTTATAACTTACATTCAAAGTGACAGTGAACATAAAGACATTGCTCGGGGCACTTCAGACACAGCTTCTCCAGGAAGGCTTCCTAATCTGCTTCAGAACATCATGGTAGCACCTCAAAAGCATTTTGCTATAAGCTGTACCCTGACACAATATTACTAATTAAATCTTAAAGTGAGGTTAAAGATGGGAGGAACTTAAAAAAAATATAGCAAGGCATAAAAGCAAACTATGGAAGATACTGACATTTCAATTAAAAATGACCAAGAACAGACTAAAAGATATAAACATGTGACCACTCATGCCATTCCTTCAAAGGACGGATAATGAGAACCTCACCCTGAAGGGGGTATTAGGACATATGTCTGAAACCAAGCCTACGGGATGTATTAGCAGCAGCACTAGCCATTGAGGTATTGGTAACTGGATGACCCACGAACCCTCAAAAATTGCACTCAGCGACCTTTCTGGCTCACCACCCATAAAGTAAGGGGTGAGAATCAGACACACAGCTATTCAAGTGGCAGGCCAGTTCTTATTGGATAAAAAACAGACTAAATTCTGTCAAAGGAAGATAACTCTTGCTATGTGGAATGTCACCTCACTGTTGAAGGAGGAGCCAAAGCTTGTGTAAAAGAGTGAAATATACAGCAGCTATAGTTCATTTTACCTCTGCACACACAACTGGCTGTGAAAACACAAACTTCTTGCTAGATGCCCTTCAGTGGATTCTCTCCTTCTCTACAGATGCCTCTCAAAAGAGGCCTTGAATGGGTGAGGGGACATTTACAACCTCTACAGCTGGGTGTTATACAGTTAAATCTATGACAGCAGACAAGAAAGTAGCTGCAATGTATGTGTGAGCTACAAAACAAGCAACTCTTGTCTACACTTTGTGCATTAGCACTCAGCAGCTATTCAGAATATCCCACCTGCTAAGAGACTGAAGGAGCGCTGCTTGATAATGTTGCACCTGCTGACTCTGTGGTTCTACTACTCTCAAATGACTTCAACTCTCAAATGAAGAATAATGAAGACATCTGATGAGGTGTGACTGGGAGCCATAGTTTGCCTGAGCTGCACCTTAGTGATGAAGTATTCTTATATTATTTATCACTCCTTCTCTGTACCAATATACATGCTCAAATCTGTTCTCTCGTAGACACATTAAAGTTAAGAGTAGCACTTTACCAGCAGTACTGAAAGTCAGATACAAACAAATGGCTCCATACCTCTACTTACCCCACCTCCCGACTCGCACATCAGCTACCCACCATGGCCAACCCATTATTTCCAGTGCTTCCAACACACTCTTCCCATCAGGTAATGAAACGAACCTCATTCTTTTCAATATTAACCTCAGAAGCATCTGCAACAAAATTCATGATATCCATGCATGTCTAGATTTTTACTCCCCAGACATTCTAATTGCCACTGAAACCTGGCTAAAACAAGAAATAGCTGACAATGAAATTATTCCCCCAGGTTTTAACATATTTAGAATGGACAGAAATCTTAAAAGAGCAGGTGGTATTTATAAAAACAACTTAGAAATAACCCCAGCCCATCTAATTATCCCAAAATTTAACAATGCTGAATTTCTGATTGCATACCTCAAAATCAACCGAAATAAATCTATATATATCTCAGCAGTATACATCCCACCAGGCAACATTACCACAACTGAAAATATGCTGCATGTATTCACTCTCAGCTTATGAAACATATAACCAAACACAAACTCCTCTCCAACACCCAGCACCCTTTATGACCCAACCACAGTACTACTACTTATAGGTTCATAAGTTCACAGGTGTTTACTAGGCTAACTACCACAAGGGCATTTTTAAGCCTAGCCATGCATCCCAAATCTCTGGCGAGTTCTGATACCCTTGATAAGTGTAAGCATGAGCCTGGGAGACTAAGCATTTACAGGGTACCTGTTTGCATCAGAGACATAGGTGCCAAACCAGGGATGAATTTCCGGTTTCCCATCCAACTGTCCAAGTTGCACTTGAATTAGATTAGGGAGGAACTCCGCTTCATATGGATGGGGAGCCTGTTCCATAGACTGCCCTCCTCAACTTCAACAACATAGTAAGCCAATACAGAAATGAGGGCAACCTTTTCTCTTCATTTTTCCTTGGCCTTTCCAAAGCATTTGACATAGAGTCCCACCAAAAGCTCCTGTCTAAACTTGCAACACTAGGTCTCACTTACCCCTTTCTCTCCTGCTTTCACAGTTATTTATGCATTTATCAGCAGGCAAGTAAATGGCAACAAAACCTTTCAGCATTTCAACCAATTTCTGATGTCGTTCTCGAAGGGTCAATACTCGGCCCCCTTCTATTTAATATTTTCATAAAGAAACTTCATATCGCTACTATACTTGCCACTCTCGTACAATATGCCAATGATTCAGCCCTTATCTGCTCTGCCCCATCCATAACAAAATTGCAGGAAATCACTCAAAAATCATTCACTGACATTATTAAAATATGGTTAAAAACTTCCAATTTGCTGCTTAACACCAAAAAACAAACATGCTATTTACTCCAAAACAACACCTTAACCAAAAACACACATTTCTTATTATCTCAGCTATTAACACAAAAATAGAAACCAAAAGCCAAACTAAACTATCCAGAGTCATAATAGATCACAACCTCAACTTTACTCACCAGACACTTCATTCCATCAAGAAAACTCACCAAATCTGGGCTAAACACTACCTGACGTATCAAGTAAGGATTACTTTATCAGCAGCATACCTCCTTCCTTCTCTATTATATGCTTCTTCTTACAAATGTCAACACTTAGGTTCATAGGTGGTTACTAGGGTAATGACCACAAGGGCCTTTTTAAGCCTAGACATGCATCCCAAATCTCTGACAAGTTCTGATACCCTTGATAAGTGTAAGCATGAGCCTGGGAGATATAAAACTAAACTAGCCTCCTGCTACTACAAAATAGCTAAATTTAAAACCAGGCAAACTTATAAAACACACTACTGCTTTGTATTAAAACAATTAAACTGGCTTGAACTCCCAAACCAGTTGACATACTCACAACTAGTCATGACCCACAACCTATTGTACTCTCCAGACAAATGCCCAGCATTACAAAATACTCTACTGTACTATTCACCCACTAGAGACCTTTGCTATAGCAATAAACTCATACTATGTATCAGTAAGGCATTCAACACTGCTGGTGATTCTCTCTATTCTAATTATGTGTCAGATCTCTGGAATGAAATCCCTACACAGTTAAAACAGACAGAAAACTTAAATAGTTTCAATACTTTGCTTAAACAGCACCTATGCCAAAGATGACTCTGTTCTTCCTACTCACCTAGCTAGCTTTGCTCGTATTATTTTTCCCCAACTCTTTCAGCCACTTTGCTCCCCAATCTTTTGCACGTTATCACCCCTCCTCACACTGCACTAGTTTCCTAAACTCTTCCTCCCTCCCTCTCTCACACCCCACCACTAACTACAGTTCCTCCTCTGTCCATTTATCCTGCTACTCATTTTCATAACTTCTGTCTTGTCATTTTAAGCTACATTCTACTTGTCCATCTGTAAATTATTACTAAACTGAAAAACACCCCAGTCTGATCTTTTCCATGTAGCCATCATGCTATAAATACATTAATTATCACTGTATTTTATTTCTCTATTCAATAATTAGCCAATTTATGTTAATTTCTGTCTTTTTTGTGTTAAAATGTTATGTTCATGTCAGAAATATTTAAAAATAATGTAAATAAGCAAAGTGTAGATGTTTTTACCTTGCAATTATAAATGTACATCACATGTAACTTAAATGTGGAGCTTTTCTCCTTGGACCTCCGCTGAAAATGGGTTTTGCCCAGTTGGACTTTTCCCAGTCAACAAAGACAAATAAAACAGATAAATAAAAAAATAAATAAATATTAGATATGTATGTGAATCTTAATTGTCCATAACAAACACCATGTTCAAACACATGGGATAAGTCATAAGTGTACTTGATACCAAACCACCTTGGTCCCAAAGTCAATGAATAACTTTGCAGTCATCGGCCCCGAAGTTCTGGGCATTCAGGTCAAGACAGGTGCTGAGCTGTCAAATGACCACCACTTAGTGGTGACCTGGGCAGGAGGTTAGGGCAGCAAATATACAAATATGGGAAAACCAAATGTGTAGTGAGGGCATATTGAGAATTATTAGCACATGCACTTGTGCAGGTTGAGTTCAGAGACAACCTCTAGAAGAGCTTCTCCCAAACATCAGATTGGATCTACATGGATCAACATGGATTCCAGATGGGTGGAGTTCAATACTGTAGTATCTGAGGTGGCAGCAGGGAGATGTGTGAAAAGATGATGTGGTTGTCATGCTGGTAGCTCTAGGAGAATGATGACAGATGCCTGTGATGAGGGAAGCCATCAAGGTAGAGTAAGGGACATTCTTTGTACTACTGAGGGGAGAGGTATGCAAGTTTGACTGATGGTGTGCAAAAGTCAAAAGAACAGTAGCTGTGACAATCATTTAAGTGAAGGCCTGTGTATGACAAGGCCATGGAGAATACCTTTCAGATTATCTCAATATGATTTTGGCAAACCATCTGGCAACTCAGATAGGAAGGATGCAGAACATTGACAGGTTGTTTTCAGCAAGGGCAAAGAAATGCTCACCTCAACAGGGTAACTCTCAGAAGGTAGAACACTTTGAGGAACTTCTGAAGCTAATGAACATTCTCTTCTCAGAGGAAGCAATGCCAAAAGCAACTGGAGAAACTGGGATTTCTGTAGATGACATTACTGCGGCAGTTAAACAGTTCCATGGTGAGAAGGTAATGGAAGTGTATATGATCTATCCAGAAATGATGAATACGCTGAATATTCTTGTAGTTGTGATGATGTGGTGATGTGTTTCAATTACAAAGATATCATGTACTTCAGCCTCCATGAAAAAGTTTGCATCAAGATGCTGGAAGGAAAACTTTAACTGACAGTTGAGCCATGTTATTGGGTAGGAGTAATAAAAACTCTGTCCTAGCTGTGGAACAGTGGCGGCTCATGCTATTGGACTGCAGGTTTGTAGCCCCCCCCCCCCAGCCGTACAAAACCAGGAAAAAACAAAATAAAAAAAATGAACAAGCCCTGTGATGGGTGATTGGAACTCAGATCCAGACTGCTGCTTAACCAGTCAGGATTAAGAAAGAAGGCAGCAGTCTACAGATGCCCCAGAAGTCTACACAGTTACAACGGCATAGACTGGAAGAGGATTGGACTGCAAGGTCTGCAGTCTGTGCATGCTCAAAACAGGAGCTGCTGCAATGAATTCTTTCTTTCCAACAAAATCACTGATTCTAGGCGGACCGGCACACAAAAATCCAAGATACTCGATCTTAATGTAGTTGTAGTTTAACTAAGCAAAAAAACAGTACACTCACTTTTCGTTCTCCTTACAATATAAAGAACTTCTTCAGATAAAAGTATCAAACAGTCAATGAAGTTTAAATCCATTTTTTTTAAAAAAAACATGTGATTTACAAATCCAAGCCCATTGGATACTTAATTATTGAATTAAACTTCCTTAATTGATTTACCACTTAACCCTCAAGGGTCTTATTACCAACAACTTGTCCAAGTTTGTATAATGCCTTATGTCTGTATTTGTCCCCAAATGGAGTGCAAAAATGTGACACAATACCCAAAAATATGATATAAACATACTAAAATATTTAAAAAAATTTTTTTTAATTATTATTTCAACTATCAAATTTTAATAAAACATATTTTAGTTATGTATTGTAAGAAAACTGAATTTACGTGTACTAATGGGTAACACTGATATAATGAGATACCCATATAGTATACCTAGTACATATAATCCACCATTACATCCTGTTTTGAATTTGTTTGAACACATCTGTGAACTGGATATAAGAAACAGTTTGCAAAACATGAAGGGAAACAGAGGAAAATTGAATGTTAACAAAAATGAGTTATTCTTACTAAAATTACTCAGAGAAGCACCGTTACAGGTAATGCAACCCGATAAAGGAGGGGGGCTGGTGATTATGGACACTTCGGATTACTCTGAGAGGATGCAAAAAATGATAAATAGTAACACATTTTCGGGATTTTCGGGATGCCGAATAGGCAAGGTATTTTTGGTGCTAACATTGATAAATAGTTAAATGAGTTCACTTCTATTCTTGCTTCCAAAAACATATCATATAGGAATGTCCTTATTCTTGCATAAGCGAGATTTAACTCGTTTCTTGACACTTCTATGTATGTGTCACTATTTATCATTTTTTGCATCCTCTCAGAGTAATCAAAAGTGTCCATAATCACCAGCCCCCCTCCCTTATCGGGTTGCATTACCCGTACCGGTGCTTCCCTGAGTAATTTTAGTAAGAATAACTCATTGTGTGTGTGTGTGTGTGTGTGTGTGTGTGTGTGTGTGTGTGTGTGTGTGTGTGTGTGTGTGTGTGTGAAATGACCCAGGTAACTATAACTGCTGGCTAGAGAGTAACTCAGGCTCAAACCCTGAACCTTGGGTGCAGGTAGCAAGACCCTGAATTCCCTACCCATCACCACTTGTGAAAAGTGGTCAGATTTTTGCCTCATATTTTTGTTCTGTTCTGTCCTTCATAAAATCTGTGGTTTTCTGGATTTTGAATTCACTAAACAATGACAGATATTTGAATTTCAGACTTCATATTCTTCAGAAAGTACATGGTAACACAAAACATTTTATTCTAGCACTTTTCTAAGTTTATAAGATCAATATTTGAAATGTGTCCCTATTTTTGGGGCTGTATTCCCCCATTATTGGCTTTGCCCAGGTTTTTTGTGCTATGAGGTTGAGAGCTATGGTGAGAACTGAATTCACTGAATATGTTTGGGGGCTGTAGTCCCCCATTATTGGCTTTGTCCAGGTGTTTTGTGCTAAGAGGTTGAGAGCTATGGTGAGAACTGAATTCCCTAAATGATAGCCATTTCAGTTTCAGTCTTTCTGTCTTTCAAAAAACAGCTGATTTGGCATAGTGGTATGTTTCTCTGACTGTAGTACACGGGATCCTGGGTTCAAGGCTTGGCAGTGAAATGCATGGCAGTAGTACAGCATTTCATTCTAGCAACTTTCCAAGATTTTACAAGCAATGTTTAAAATGTGTCTCTGGTTTTGGGGCTTTTGTCCCCCCCCCCAATAAATTTTGGGTTTTTCCAGATTTTATGTGCTTATGTGCTGCAAAGTTGAGAGATAGAGTTGAGTGTTGAGTGGATTTTACAAGGAACTGAGCTTCATGGGAAGAGAAGTTTAGTGCTGCTTATGCTGAGTCTGCTTGCATTGTTAATGGCACAATGGGTAGTGTACTTGCTTTCAATTTAGAAGGCTGTGGGTTCTACTCCCACAGTATATAGATGCATTGCTGATACTGTACTGTGTTGTACTTTTAAAGGGGGTGGATGCTGCAGTCCTGAGAATGTCCTCTTTGGCAGAGTTACCTAGTAACTATGAACCTGTTATCAGTTTGCCATCTATTCCCTATTGCAATATTACTAGCTTATCATTTTTTAATGTAACACGGGCAATTTATTCCTCAAGGGAAACAGGTAATTTATTTGTAGATGAAACAATGAAATATAAAGTTGTTTTCTAGCAGCAACCTCTTCATTAGTTACAGATCTCTTTAATGTGGAATTATTTAGATGGCTTTTACTTCTGCAGAGATTGTGCATATTTACTGATACTGATGGATTGTAGATGTTTGAGTAGACTTTTAGAATGGAAATGTTCTGAATTGGACAGTTTTGTCATTATTGGTGCATGCATTTTGTTTCATTGTTTACTGGAAAAATGTTCAAAACAATAAATTTAAAATGCCCTCTAACAACTGTACTGTATTATACAAGGAATATAATTTAATACAATCAGGAAGGTGGTGCTGCGGTAGCGTTGTCGCCTCACAGTAAGACGCTGTCTGGTTCAATTCTCAGTTAGAGCATCTTCTGCGTGGAGACATGCGTGAATGGGCGTACCTTCATTGAAGGTTGTGCGTCAGGGCTGGTAACTCGGCACGTAAAAATCAACTACCAATCATCAGCAGACCGGAGTTCCGCTGTGGTGACCCCTAACCGGGAAAAGCCGAAAGACACAACAAAAGGAAGGTGTATCAAAGAACACATGTATGTTTGTGTGCAAGGGGCCTATGATTTGAAAACAGCCCAAAGTTAATCTTTATCTGCCACTGGCCAAATGTATTTTCTTTGAATTGGGTTTCAATGTTGTTTCAATTAATGTGAGTTTCAAGGGCAGAAAAGTTTTAATGCTAAGTCTATTTTCATTGTGAGACTGCATTGCTTTGTTTAGCAGATGTCTATTAGTGTTTGTGCTGTAAAATATAAAATAAAACTTTTAGATGAAATCCAAATCATCGTAGAAGTAAAGCAGTATGCAGATTACAGTGTTTATGGTAAATGGGGTGTAATAGCCAAGTAATGGGACATTGGAATGGCTGCAGGGGGAGGCCCCATTTGACCATGATTTTGTGAGGGGGGAAGGGCGGCAAACTTCATGTGCCTCATAAAATTTGTGGTTGTCCTGCAAATCATTTAGGAATGAAGTCACTAAATAATGACAGACATTGAGTTTCATACTTCATACCCTTCAGAAAAGTGCATGCTAAAGCAAGATCTGTTATTCTGTCAACTGTCTAAGTTTATACTAGAGCAATGTTTAGTACTGTTTGTATGTTCCCCCAATATATTTGGCCTTGTCCAGATTTCCTGCGTTAAGAGGTTGAGAGGTACATGCAAATAAATCTCTGTATAGAATTAGGTATATCCAGACTCTCAACTGTCCCCAGTTTTGGCTCAAAATGTTGCTCTCCTCCTAATAATTCCACCGCAAAATGACAATTTTGGAAGAAAATGTGGAGGGTTTACAATGCCCCATTTGACCATGATTTTGTGAGGGGGGAAGGGCGGCAAACTTCATGTGCCTCATAAAATTTGTGGTTGTCCAGCAAATCATTTAGGAATGAAGTCACTAAATAATGACAGACATTGAGTTTCATACTTCATACCCTTCAGAAAAGTGCATGCTAAAGCAAGATCTGTTATTCTGTCAACTAAGTTTATACTAGAGCAATTTTTAGTACTGTTTGTATGTTCCCCCAATATATTTGGCCTTGTCCAGATTTCCTGCATTAAGAGGTTGAGAGGTACATGCAAATAAATCTCTGTATAGAATTAGGTATATCCAGACTCTCAACTGTCCCCAGTTTTGGCTCAAAATGTTGCTCTCCTCCTAATAATCCCACCGCAAAATGACAATTTTGGAAGAAAATGTGGAGGGTTTACAATTAATAAATTGTAATGATCAGAGTTATATATTACTTTTATTTCAGAAATGTGTGTAGATTCTCTTATTTTGTCAACTGCTCAACTTAACAGTACTAATATTAAAAAAGTGCCCCTTCTTTGACAGGTTCCCAGCTGTATTGTGTGGCTGTTTTATATTTTTGCATCTCATTTTTTATCCGTTTTTCATAAAATTGTGGTTTTCTGGCAAATTAGTGGCAAATCATTAAAAACTGAAGATAGAAAATAATGACAGACATTTGAGTTTCAGATTTCATACCCTTCAGAAAATCCATATGAATGCAATACCTACTATTCTGTTATCTTTCTAAGTTTATAAGAGCAATATTTAAAAATTGTCCTTATTTTTGGGCCTTTGTCTCACTTCTATTTATGGCTTTATCCAGATTTCTTGCTCTAAGGTTGACAGGTATGACAAATGTATCAGGGCCATCACCGTCAGTCAGAGACATTTCCAATTGTGACATACTTGTTACACCCCACTCTCCCATGTAGTGACTCTGGATGTGTCCAAGCAAGACAAGGAGCAGTTATGCAGAGTAAGTGTGCAGAATATCCCTCCATCCAAGGTAGACACAAGTACTACAGTGGTTTTTCATCTGTCCTTGATTTTGCAGAATGTTCAGTTCTTCTGTCATATTTTATACTGTTGATTTATGCTTCTTATTATTCAGAAAATGTATAAGCCTTAGGTATTGAAATGCATATGACAATATTTGTAATAAAGGACAGGATTACTGTATTTTCAGAGGCTCATTACATTTGTTGAAGACTTGCAGTCATCTTTGCAGGCTTTACCAGTAGACTAAATAGAATGCCAATCTATCATGTGTGGTCCATAATCTGTGCAGTAATCTTTTAAGCAATTTATCTTGAGCTTGTTTCTTATTTGCTTTTCCTTTTTTACTTTGATCATGTTTTCCCCATGAAACAAGTAAATAGTTGTTGTCAGGCAGCAGGTCTTTTTTGGATAAGAAACATTTTTTCAAGTGGGGGTATCACAGAGATTCCTACTTTCAGCATGTTACTTAGTACTTTTATAAAACTGAATATAATTTATAATTAGAACTGTAGTGCAAGGAGAAGTGGTTTGAGTTGAGTTCTGCTTGTTTTTTTAAACTTGATTTTGACTGACATTGCAGTAATGTAGTTAAAAAGTAATTTATTATTTTTCATGCCTCACAACCTTTTTGTTTCCATCTAGATGTTAAGTAAGCTGTCATGTAGCAAATGCATTGAAATATTTTTTTCCTTCTACATTTTGTCTTGATTGGATTCTCATAATGATGGTTTGGCTCCCAGGGCAGCATATTTAAAGTCCCAGTTTTTGTGGTTTTGAGCATAATTCCTCCCCTTTCTAGTTGGCCTCCCCCTCCCATTGGTCCCAGCCATTCAGCTATCTCCTGCAGCCAGCCCCCCTTTGATATGAAGTCATCAGCCGCCACTGCTGTGGAACACTATTCAACTCTTTGCTCTGGCACAAATATTGAAGGAGACATGGGAGTTTTCCAGTATTGCCTACATATGTTTTGCGGACCTAGAGATACCATATTAGTGCATATGCTAAAAGATTTTATAAAAGATACTGGAAAAATGTGTGTTACTGTTGTATTCATTTAGTATTGTACAACAAGAGATGGCACAGATTCTAAATGTTAATATATTCAAAGGAGGTACAGGACTCTGTTAAGATTGTTTATTTATTTCTCCTTTTCATAATTTGAATGTTAAGGATTTCATAGCACTGTTGAAGTTCGTTTACAGTACATCCAGAGTAGGAATGTACTGGCTGCACCTTTTTTTTTTTTTTTTTTGGAGAAGACCTCGAATGACTATCACCTCAGCATCTCCTAGAGTGCTTCCCTGCTGAGGCAAAAAAAAATCAGTACCTCCAAAATAAGAGATTGTTGGACTGCTTTCTACAGGTGACAGGAAAGTATCTTGGCTCATGAGTGAGGGCAAACACGATCAGGAGCTTGGCCAATGCTTGGCTGCAGCAATAGCAGTGATGCAGGTACTGCAAAGGACTGTGGTGGTTACTGAAAAGTCTACATCTCCAATCTCACATGCTTTGGGTAGTAAGTAAATGGATGATACAAGCATAAAAAATGAGGTTCCTTTATAGGGATACTGTGCTCATGTTGCATGTTAAACTGTGGAGATTGGCAGCCTTCTAGGATCTCAGAGTAAAGTCACTGCTCCTTCAAATTAAGAGGAGTCAGCTGAGGTAGTTTCTGCAAGTAGTGACAATGCCCTGGGGCATCTCCTGTGGGGAATATAGAGGGCACAGCCCATGGTAAAAGCTCCCAGGGCAGACCCAGAACATGCAGTGGATACTGCATAACAAGATGGGAACTGATGATGAGGACAGGAAAGGTTGGGCTGTCCTGTTCTCCAAGACAAAATGATTAGAAAATGGAACATTAAAAATTGTCCATGTCCCTAACATCTGCAAGCATGGTACTGTGGTCCCAGTCCACAAATGATGGTCCTCCACAGATTCTAATAATTATAGCCTGATTATCCTTAGAAGCATATTGTGCAAAGCAATGAAGGGAAAATTACACAAACAGACATGGAAAATCTATTTCTCTGACCTAATCCAGTAGAGTGTTATCAAAGCAGAGTTGTAGCTAGGGTGGGACAAAGGGGGTGACTCCCCTGGGCACAAGCTGTTAGAGGGCACAAGCAGCAATGTAGATGAGTTGCCGCTCAATAGCAGTTGGGTGAATATCATACCTGTGGCAAGCAGCTAGCCGAAACTCAGAGGATCAGAGGAACTTCATTTCTTTATTGTTTAGGATTTTTTGTTCTTGACTTTGGATTTGACTTTGGGGACTTCCCAGGGTTCCAAGTCAGCTACCTATGACTCTCTGTCAGAGGTAAATCTTATATGTTTACCTCATATTTTTTTGAGAGTGTGACTGCCATCCTGAATGAAGGTTTATCCGTCAATACAATTTACCTCAATACGGCTATAGTGATTGACACTAGAAGCAAAGACAGAAACATACATACACAAATTCAAGGCGCTGAAGATAAAAGAAGTTGTTATAATTTAGATCCACAAGTGGGTGGATGGTCGTATAAAAGACATGAGAACAAAAGGTCTCCTATCCTTACATCAGATGGCATCCCTCAAGGCTCTATCCTGGGTCCATTTCTTCTTTGCATCTTTTTCTTGGATGTCAAAAGTAACTCAGTACCTGGATCACCAAGTATTCAGATGACTGCAAACTTAAAACATTTGTCCTTAATGCTGCTAATTCTATTGCACTTCAAGCAGAACTTAACATTTATATGAATAGTACAGTAGAAATTAGCTTAGCTTCAGCAGTCTGCCATTTGGCAAAAAAAATAAAATAAAAATAAAAAATAGACAGTATTGCTGGGTAACAACAAAAGTTGACAAAACAGAAAAAGACCCTGGAGTTCTAGTAGATGATGACCTTTCATTTGATACCCATATAGCCACTGCCATCGGCAAAGTATATAGAGCCACCCATCTGTTAAGTGCTGCTTGAAGGAAGATGGTTTCTGCCTCATTAAGAATAATGTTTCCAAGTTTGCACTAATTTGCATATTTGGTGAGCCAAAAAGATACTCATCCTCTTTTACATAGCGCTTATCAGAACAATTGATCTCTGTTCTGTAATCTACTCACATAACCATCTGCTGAAGTGAGAGAAAGTACAAAGATCCCTTACAAAGAGAATTGAATGGGCTTCAAAACATATGCTATAGGCAGATTATAACACCATTCTATCATCTCTATATTCTATTTCCTTCTTACAGAAGATATGTGCCTGAAACACACATCCTTAGAGTTTATCTAACTATGTGAAACTCTTTGCTTTTAACATTACCCTCAGCAGTAACCTGAACAGAATAGGACACTCAGCCTCCGAAAAATAAATAAATAAACAAACAAATAAATAAATAAACAATCAAATAATACTATCTGTACCATACAAAGTAATAGCTTCATACATGAAAGATGCCCATGCCTGTGAAATAAACTTCCCCTCCCAATCAAACTTTGCTCATCAGTTCATACTTTCAAGAGGAAACTACATGCGTACACATGCAGTTTTCAACATAGAACCCAGAATATGAAGCCCCATCAATGGCCAATATGCATCTTGTGCTTATTCATCAAACCTGTGCATTTATAATAAATGGATGGACGGATGGACACAAACAATAAATCTCACTACAATGCTCAAACAGTTCTGCACTGGCACTAAATGAACTAGTTCAAGGAGCTTTTTCAACCAAGAAAAGAAATAAAGGTGGCCAAGCATATGATGCAAAGAAAGAAATTTATAGAGGAGAGTTAAGTCCACATCTTTTTAATTCAGTTCTTACAAGGTAAATCATTGCAAGCTGTTTCAGCTATAAAAAAGAACTATACAGCAGTATTTACATAGATTTTAAAGTAGTGCAATAGTTACTGTCAAACCTTGAGAATTTATATAAGTAGTCACAAAGTGTTCAAATACAGAGCAAAACTTAAAAAAGATTTTAACCTGACTGCCATGCCAACTTTAAAACAGGGCGTGCAGAACAGTACTGATTAGGGCCACTACTGTATCTGCACCTATATTGCAACCTTTCTAGTAAGATCAATGAATATAATGGAGTAACCAGTGACTTGAGTATTAAGAAGGCATTTTTATACTCAATAATTGGAAGCTGGTTTTGGTAGAAATATTTATCAGTGCTGGAGAAACTATGACACCTTTAGCAAATGTCTCCAACATTAGCTATACAATAGATAGATATAAATATAAGCAAACATTTAATGTTAATTATGTACAGGAAGTATAGTGTTTAGTGTGGTATTTCAGACAGTAACAGTAAAATATTCAACATCCAGCAATATGCAGAAATGTATAATTGTTGATTATACTGTGGAACCTTAAAGGTTATAGTTTAATTCCAGGTCACATTTACCTTAAACCATATGCAAAGTTCAAGAACAGAAAAAAAATCAGTGCTCAGAATTATATAACAAATATTTGAATGAAAACAGGGAAGCCAGGAAGCTAACCCTCCCCCCGTATTCAACCTAAACTCCACCATCAGAGTTACACTCCCTTTACTTACTCTTTCTGTAGCCTAATCTTACATATGTAACTTTACATCTCTATCACTAAGAAATCTCACTGTACATTCTCCCACTATTCTTCTCCAGACTGCCACCTTCTACCTACTTTCTTTCCTACATTTCCACTTCCCAGGAAACTACCACTATCTCTATTTTCTTTAATAAATGTCTACAAAAGCGCTCTACCTCAATCTAGCTAATGTTTCATGTAACTACTTGTCCTCAGATTCTGCCTCCTGTTAATCCCTTGCTGTCTTTGCTACCCTTTCTCTGTACTTCCAACTGATAAAACATACTACATAATACACCCACTGTCTATCTGTGTAATTTATCTCTAACCATCTCATGAAAAAAATGTATTTCCTTTAAATTCGTAGGCTACTGCATGTAATCTAATGTTTTGGAGATGTAATTATATAATTGTGTTTTCATGTAAACTCAATGTATTTTACAAAACATAATTTTTTTGTTTTTAAATGTACTTGCCTAATATGTAGAGCTTCCCTCCACAGGCCTCTGCTGAAAATGGGATAAACCCCATTTGGAAGTTGCCAATAACAATGAGAAAAAATAAATAACTAAATAAATAAAATGTTATGATTTAGAAATGGTGGAGCCAAGTACAATTATGTACACACTGGTCAGCTTTCCAATCATCTACACATTATTTGTAAGAATGTCTGTACGTTTGGCCTGTTGCCAGTTAAGCAGGAAGGCTGGGGAAAGACGCATGGAAAAGAGGGGGATACAGTTCTCTCTCTCTCTCTCTCTCTCTCTCTCTCTCTCTCTCTCTCTCTCTCTCTCTCTCTCTCTCTCTGCAGTCTAGGTGCATTGGATACAGAATAATATGAAAGGTGGGGAAGAGATGTATAAACATATTCCTACATTCTCCAACCTAAAGTAGCTGCAATGACAATTGAATTTATTACCCAACCATAATTCAGTGCTTTTTTAAACTACTATTGATGTGTCTTAGGCATTATTGAATAAAATCTCATTTCTGGGTCTGCACAGCCCATGTGCCATTTCTAGAAGTTTGGCTGTCATACAGGCACTTAGCTGTGCCATATCAGATGTGCCTGCATCATGCACTATGCCACCAGTCTTGCAATGTCACATACAATTGTGGCAGGATGATGGTAGTGGTGGATCAGCTGTCATCACAGTAGTCTGCTCTACAGGTTTATAGCTAACTCAGCTACAGATGGTGGCTGATAAGGCACATGGACATGTCACTGTACAACCCCCTCCTGTACATGTGCACAGCCAATATGGGATTCAGTAGTGGCTGCAATCAATGGCACAGGCATCCCCTGAGTTGCTTTAACCACACCCTTACCTGTTTCAGTAAGTGAAGGGGAGCAGTAGATATCTGTCTGAACACTGAAACACACACACACACACACACACACACACACACATGCACGGGTATGTAATCTCACACACACACACACACACACACACACACATATGGCATTGTCATGGACATTTGAAAATACATGAATATCTGTGACATCTCCAACACCCCTTGCAGGACTGTGTGCACAAAACTGGTGCAAAGCTGGCACTAATACCATCACTGTTATCAAGTACCCTCTACCTGCACTGTACATTTAATAGGTCAGGCCTCTGACTCAGACACTAAGATGTCTCCTTCTATCTGCGGTAATAAGTGGATCTTGCTCACTGGTTCTGTATTCCTAAACAGGCCACCTAAGATGGGACACATGAATACAAAGAAAAATAGAAATTCAGGTCAGAATACATGCCTGGGCTGAGCCTGAATGTGGTCAATATTAAATGGAGTACTATCATGGTAAACCAATATAAATAAACAAATACATGTATACAATCCACATCTCAGTCACAAACACTCTTTACAACAACTAGTGCTCATTGTCAAGCATATCTGTGTACATATACCCATGCTGACGGTACTGGTCTGCATTGCCAGTGGCGATAAATTATTTCACTTGTGAAAGCTTGATGAGTGTAGGCTATGTCCACAGAATAGGCTGATGGATACAGGAATCCCAGAGTTATCAAATGATACAAGCATACATCCCACGTGCCAATATGGAGTATGTCAGATCCTGCATACCTAGCTGGCTGACTTTCAGGTGCTGCACATGGAATAAAGCACCATGTGATGGAGGCTGACTCACTTTTGATGAGCAGGAACCATATTATGTACTATGCAAAGTGATGCTTACCCATCTATAAAGAACATACACCAATATTTATTGTCTAACAGCATATAATGTGGACCTATCTGCTCTGCAACACCCACTTCAAACAACCCTCTAGGTATGGTCTGTGTATCTAAATATCCTCCAAAGGAAGTGAAAACTTCTCATTTTGTATGAGGGATAAAACCTAATTCCTTCCAATGCCTGTGGCTTTGTGATTTCGTACAATAGTCTTGTACCTCTTCTTTGTACAGTCCCAGGTATCAATAAGCTGCCAATGGCAGGACTGCCTGTCCATGACTGTCCATCATATACACTGATAACAACACTTAGCTGTGTCCACAGACACTCTCTGTGTGTACAAAAAGGACCAATCTGTGTTGTTTTGGACTTTGCATGAGGACAACATGCTCAGTCTCATGTGTAGAGCTGTAATATGATGTATTAAAGTGTATAATGAAGGCTAGTTACACTGCAACAGCCTTATAGCAGCTACCTTATATGTGGCACACTAGCAGCAATCCCTCTGTGCATGTCTGCAGTGTATGTAACTAGCATACCTGGTGTGCAGCAGGGGCAGGATCAAACATCTAACACAAATAAATATTGTCCATTCTGTTATACAAAGCTGTAAACAGCATTTCAATTGCTGTACCCCAGGAATGGCACATTCAAGATGGGCTCCTATGCAGTCTATACTGACAGGTAATGCTGCTTCCTACCACCTGTGATGTAGGTCTACTAAATAATGAAAGTCTCCTAGGTCTCATAGTAAAGAAGAGAGGCCTAGCACACTTGGTGTTATAGCTGTCTGCTAGTTCATCTTCAGTGTAGTATAACTGAGTACGTTACCCAATACTCAGTTGCATAAAGAGCAGTTTGCTTTTTGCACTGGAAAGCGCTGCTTCACAAATTCAATCATAAATAGCCCAGCTGTAGTTTCTACCCTCACAGCACCCAATTTAGCCTGCTGCAGACTCCTGCTGTACCACCCCTTTGTAGTTCACCTAAAAAAAGACCAGTCACCATGGATGGGCACTTTCCCAATTTCTCCGCTGCCAGCTTGGAAGATATAGGCATCCTGAGACAATGTCTTATGTTCACTGACAACCAACTAATCATTAGACAAATGAATATAGTATGTGAGAGATGTAATTACACAATGTCACTGGAGGCAAGACTCAAACAAAATTAGTCAAAATAACAGTCAAGTTGTCAGTAATGTAAGCATTACACCCACCTCACATAGTACTGACCAAGTGGGATACTTTTGGTAAGCAGAACTGGTACTGTGGGATGAGCCAAACACCAGGTTAAGGCATCCTATGCCGACACTCAGCAGACCCCGTAAAAGGTGTTGCTTGATGCAGACAGCAGGATGGTGGCCTTGGAAGTCAGAATCCACTAAGGAATTTGTAACAACTCACCTGCCAAATCATCTAGCCCTGAAAATGGATGGTGCTGGAGCACTGGGCCCATAGCCAGCCATCAACTACACTGGGAGCCGAGGGGACTATGCTGTGATGAGTAGGAGGGCCACTGCGGTGGCACTGAAGCTCAGGGTGAGGGCCTGGATGGAGCCACCACAGGTGCAGATCTTGGTGGTAGTAATAAATATTCAAACAAGAGCTTTGAAGGCCGAAGTACAGAAAGGTTCCAGGTGAACATTAGTTGAACATGGGTCAGTCACTCCTGAGAGATAGGCGTTTGCCATTCCACAGGGATGGACAATGACCTCTGTCACCCTTGGCCGATCAAAAGGGAGTGTGTTCAGATCCCCAAATCCAGAGTGGCCGAGATGGGCAGCTCGAGGCATCCAGTGCAGTGATGCAAATGATCCTGGAGAAGCCAGCGAGGGCCCCTGGGAGAGTTCTATTTTCTTTGTAAAAGCCAGAGCACCCTGGAATAGGTTCGCCCTGACAGAGGGGCCCACACCCTGGAAAGCAACGGGGATCTGGCAGCATCAGGTGAGATCTCGCCAGCCCTTGAAAATCCAGGAGAGAGGGTGTAAGTCTTGCGCCGGGCCGTACTCATATCCACAGCAGGTCTCCAAGGTGAACAGTCTCTGGCATGTTAGAACAATGTAGGTAAGGGAAGTCAGCAAGCCAGATCCATAACTTTGGGATAAGGATTGGCTCTAAGGGCTGGGTCAGTCAACCATAACTACCAGTGTGACTCAGTCATAGTCCATGTGGGTGTAAATGACCTGAAATGCACCTTCCAGATTTTATAAAGAGAGACATTATGGAGCTCTAAGTATATATGCCTAGCAATGAGCAGCATTCTACATTCACCAAGAATGATGCCACAATATGAGCAAAAGATGATTAACTTCAATAATTGGCTTAGTTTCTGGTGTAATTCCAAGGGAGGTACAGTATTTGTCAGCATGGAATGATACGGTCTTCAGGTTACTTTGCTTTGCCAAGAATGGTCTGCACCTGTCCCCCTAGGCAATCAAATATTGGCTAATTCCAGTTCATGTGAGGCAGAGCACCTCACTGAATCTCTTCAAGAAGAATCTCGATAGGTGGATGGGGATTCGTAGGTTTGTCCCAGGGATTACTCCCGTGTCACTATTAGACAGAGGCACAGTAAACTAAACCTTAAAAAGGGCACAGTATGCTCAAATCAAGGGGTGGCGTAAGCCATACAGAATCGGGCTAGGCTTATAATTGCCCCAGGGCAGAAAGCCTAGTATGAACCTATGAACCTATGAACCTAAAAACATTGCTTTCCCCACAACATTTTTTAGGCAATGTCATACTGACAAATTGGGCGGCGCAGTGGTGCAGCGGTTAACGTTGTCGCCTCACAACAAGAGGTTCTCTGGTTCGATTCTCGGCTGGGGTGCCTTCTGTGTGGAGTTTGCATGTTCTCCCTGTGTTCACGTGGGTTTCCTCCGGGTACTCCAGTTTCCTCCCACATTCCAAAGACATGCATCTGGAGCATTTCTCCCCGGGCCTCCGCTGAAAACAGGCTCTGTGGAACCTAGTCGGACATTCCCGGTCAACAAATGTTAAATAAATAAAAATAAAATAAAATTAAATTAAATCTACTAAAGCCATACTTAAGGTAAAGATAGCCTTCTAGGCAAAGGACATCCATGAGACTTTCTTTAACTATGTCCAAAACCTCAAAGGCAGCACACAAAATAGTGTACAAAACTGATTGTAAATGGAGCTATCTATATGGAGTCAGAAGATATAGCAAATTTGCTGGCTGACAGATTCAGCTCCAATCTTACTACCCCTCCTCTCTCTGCCTAGTAGGCACCCAGGAGATGTCATCAAATACCCCCCAACTATCACTAGGGAGTAGGTCCTAAGACCAAAAACACTGTATTGATGTGCCCCAATAATATCGCAGGATGTCTCCAAAATAGCCTGAAACATGACCTATCAGGACCACTGGAGTCACTGTTTAACCACAGCTTTGCACCAAACAAATGGACAACTGCAACAATCATCCTTTTGTACAAGGGTGGGCCATCAACAGACCCCAGGAACTATAAACCCATAGGTTTGACTAGTCTCATATGAAAAGCCATGGAGAGTATTATCATTGAAATGATTATCAAAGACATAGAAAACCTTCAAACACTGGATCAGTCCCAGTTTGATTTCATCAAGAGCAGATTATGTCTAATCAACCTGGCAGACTTCTTTGAGAAGGTCAGTAAGGCAACAGATGAGGACAAAACAGTGCATACTGCCTACCTTGATCTAGCTAAGGCATTTGATAAAATACTCCACTCAGACATTGTAAATAAACTCATGGATATAGGCATAAACCCATATGTTGTGTACTATATAGTCAGCTGGCTCTCAGATAGGACCTAGGAAGTTACATTAGGGAGACCACCTCCACAAAGAGGCCAGTTACTGCTGGAGTTCCTCAGGGTTCTGTGCTTTCTGGGTTCACTCCTTTTCAGCATCTAGTTCTTGAAAGTCAAGGCCAATGTCAATGGCCTCTGGCTGACCAAGTTTACAGATGATTGCAAGCTAGGAGCAGTCATGTTTATTATTTATTATTTATTTATTTTACATTTGTTGACTGGGATTGTCAGACTGAGCTGAAGAGACCTTTTTCAGCAGAGGCCCAAGGAGAAAAGCTCCAACATATTATACAATTTTCATTATAAATTAGCATTAAACAGCAATGTTACATGATTATTACAAGGCATTAAGTAGCAATACAATGTTATACAGTGTCAATAATCAGTATAGCAAAACTATTTCAAGATGTATAAAAAGCAATATGTCATTAAGATGAATATAGTTTTTGGGGTAAGTGGTTACAAATACCCAGTTTTATCATAATGTAGTTGCATGGAGGCAAGACAATTACAATAGAATGTTTCTCTGAGGCAATTTGCTTAATAGATTTTAGAAGACAGTAGAAAGAGTATTCAAGGAAGATTAGAGAGAGCTAGTGAGAAGAGTGAGTTAAGGGCAGAAAGTAGATTAAGGTATGAGAAGTAGGGGATGTTTAAGGAGGGAGAGTGCAGTGGCAGGACAAGTGACGTTTAAAGTGCTCTTTGGTGCATGTCTTAAATTGTTTAGGATGTGTAAGGGTCCTGATTTCTAGTGGGAGCATATTCCAAGCAATAGTGGGGTGATATCTGTACATGCTCCGTCCAAATTTAGACTTGGGTTTATAGCTTTGTAGTAGGTCTTGGTTAGAGCTTCAGAGAGGTCTGGAGGGAGAATAATGGGAGATGTTCTGACAGTTCGACATTGTAAGCTTTTGCTTACATAGGGTCGATCAATCACCGTTCACTTTTTTAAGCATTCGGTGATTTAATTTAGACAAGGACTGCTTCTTCAAGTGGGAGTTGGGTAAGGAATTTCCAGTTTACTTTAGAGAGGAGAGCATTAAAGGTTTCTGGATGGAAGTTAGAGAGTTTGTGACAAGTGATAAATCTAGGATGTTTTGAGAAGTGGGGAATGAACCTAAGTACTTTTATAGGGGAGTGATCACTCAGAGTGTTTGACAGGGTTTCAGGGTTATGATATATGGAAGGATTAAATACAAGTACCCAGTCAATAAGAGTACTAGATGTGTGAGAGTTGTTTGTATGAGTAGGTTGAGAGATTAGCTGTGTAAAGCCATATAAATTAATATGAATATTAGAGTTTGGATTACTGAGAGTTAACTAGTTAATGTTGACATCCCCAAGGAGGATAGTTTCATTGGGGATGTGTTGAGAAAAGTATGAAATAATATTTTAAGGAATGTTGTCTCCTGGGGGAATATAGATGGCTGCTACTGTGATAGTGGTGTGGTCATTGATTTTAAGGTTAGCTGTAAGTAGTTCAGCAGGAGAAAAGGATGGGATAGGTTTCATAATATTTGTAATGGTGAGGTTTTTGGAGTAGAGGATGGCTACGCCACCCCCTTTTTGTTTTGGTGATCTATGCAGAGTATATTATAACCAGGGGGAGAATGTCTTTATCAGAGGTTTGGGGTTTTAGCCAAGTCTCTGTTAGGGTGATGATATCAGGGCTGTGGAAGGCTATCCAGGCATGGATTTCACTAGCTTTGTTTAGAATACTACCGGCAGTCATAGAGTAAAAGGAAATATGTTTGTTTGGAAAGGATGAGTTTATGAAGTAGGGAAAGGTAGAGTTATGCATGGTGCGGTCATGGATGGGCTCAGGATTTGGATGTATGTCTCCTGATAGAAGCAGGGCTACATGAAGCTGGTAAAGTTTGAAATTAAATGGGTTGTAAGTCAAGTACTTAGTCTTGGTTTTAGATGCTAGAGAGTGAGTGGGAGGAAGTTTGATTTTAGCCAGAGGGATGTTCATGGAAAAGATAGAGGAGGGGATTGTAATAGAGTACTGCAGAGATGGGAAACAGTTAGTATGGGGATTAGTGGGATCTCTATGGACAGGTGGTAATGGAGTAATACAAGATGTAAGAATGAGAAGGAGAAGTAATGGAGGCAAGAGGAAAATAGAGAGGGTTGCAATAACCATGGCCAAAGGCGGGGAAGTAAGATTGGGATGGAGTGAGGAGTGGATAAGGAACTAGGAAAAGTAAGTTGTTGGACCTGTTAGAGAGTTGAAGTAAAATTTAAGTGAAACAACCTGTAGGGGGAGTAGGAGATATGTAGGAAGAAGGAGGATTTGCAGCAGACTAAACTATGAAGTGATAAGTAAGGGAGGATAAGGTGTTTAGAATGTTTTAGCAGACAGGAAGGGGTGGAGTTAGGGGTGGGATGAGTTAGTTGGTTAGGTATAAAGGAAATGGTATGGGGGATGGGTGGTAATGGAGCAGGATGGGCCAGGAAATGGCAGTCACAACAAGAAACAATCAGCAGGCCAGGAGGGAAACAGTAAGGAGCACACAGTGAGAGTCAGCAGATAAGTGCAAGAGGTGGGGATGTGTAGACAGACCCTGCTAGTATCCTACAGGAAGGACTAAAAGACAAATGACTGGTGCCAAAGCCATGACTTAAAACTCAATGTCATGAAATACACAGTAGTGCCCTTTGTGAAGTCAGCCACCCCAGGAAATTACTTCATGAATAATACCCCCCTAAGAATAGAACCAATAGTCAGGGATTTGTG
Organism: Protopterus annectens; assembly: GCF_019279795.1. NCBI lineage: Eukaryota > Metazoa > Chordata > Ceratodontiformes > Protopteridae > Protopterus > Protopterus annectens. The sequence goes on along the minus strand of NC_056727.1, from coordinate 1,142,628,676 downwards.
TACATATATAGAAAGTAACCTGGCTTTCAACCAATATAACTCTAAGGTAGTAAGGAAATCATTCTGTTTTGCTCGACTCATAAGCAAGGGCATGGCATCTAGGTCCTAGGAAGTCAGCATCCCACTGTATTCATTCCTCATCAGGCCACCCATCACTGAGTACGGAGCCCCCTTCGGCATGTAATGGACTAGGCACATTCAACAGCTGGAACATCCACAGAGAATCCTCATAAAAATAATACAGGCCATACACAGCATGTCCTATGCAGATCATCTCAAAGCCCTATCCATATACTCTTGTTTCCTACAGATTGTTGAGAGGCAGTCTATGCCTGGCATACAAGGCATCATTGGATCCCACTCTAATGGACCTTTTGCTTATCTGCAAAATCAATAGCATCAGAAATACTTGATCCAGAGATTTAAATTTTGCTTGAGGCATAAATAGGACATGCTGGATGAACAGGTGTGAGTCACAGAGAATTCACATTTTTCTGGAACAGGTGTCCCATCCATGTGAAGCAGAGCTGTTCCCTAAACTCATTCAAGATAAACCTGCACCAGTGGATGAGAAGTCAGAAATATACCGTGGGTCTAGCATCTATGTCTCTAATACATAAAGGCAGCCTGTAAGTCTTGCTGTAGCTTACATATACCCCCCATAAAATAACCTCTAAGGCACATAAACCTAAGGGATACATTTGGGATTCTAGGCTAGGCTTATAAAGTCTCCAATGGTCATTAGCTTAGTATATACCTCTGAACTTATGAACATGTCAATGCCTTTTGTGGGGTGTATTTTAATTGTCAATCTCAGGCATTCATTACATTTTACCTCCATATTACCCACACACTACGAGCACCAAAATCTAAAGCTAGGGTGTGGTTAACAAAATGGCTATCTTGGCAGGAAGGTGTGGGGGTATGATCAGCACAGCAAAAGAGGTGCCAATCACCCCCTGCAGGTCAGTGTTGCAATTGCTTTTGTTGCATGACTGCTTGGGTTGGTATGACTGCATTAATGACTGCTTGGGTTGGTATGACTGCATTAATGACTGCTTGGGTTGGTATGACTGCATTAATGACTGCTTGGGTTGGTATGACTGCATTAATGACTGCTTGGGTTGGTATGACTGCATTAATGACTGCTTGGGTTGGTATGACTGCATTAATGACTGCTTGGGTTGGTATGACTGCATTATCATTATTCCTTTAAGCAGCCACAAGTGAGACTGCAGCTGCGTAAGTGATTTGCTTGCAGCACCTTCCGCCTTTGTGTGTTAAGGACTGTAGCATGGATCCTGCATAGCTCTTTAGTATCATTACTGAAAGAAAAGCATTTCAGGCTGTGAAAGATTTAATAGCAAAGACAACAAAACGAAGATGAAACAAACAGCAAGCTGTAGGCAAACAAAAATGCAACTAAGAACCAGGATCCAAACACCAAGTTTATTAAAACCTCTAGCACCTCGGCAAGAGCCTTCAAAGGAGAATACAAACCATAACCTGATACTCAGGTTAAAATAATAAAACCAATCAATTAACTAACAATTACACAATTAAATTTTAATTAAATTAAATTAAAAATTTCCAGTTGCACTCAGCATTAATACCAGCAGGGGTCATTGTCCCATACTTCAGTATAAATACAGTTTCTTTATACAAAAGTGTTTTCCTTATATCAAAACCAAATCTTTTAGAGGGAATTGTACTTTACAAACCCTCTGGATTTCCATTGTGGCATTCCCTAAAATGCATAGCAAGAGGGCTTTCAAGCTTACCATTTTTGATGCCCCTAATATGTTCCTGAACTCTAAGCTTGAAAGTCCTCTTGCTCTCACCTATATAAAACATGCCACAAGGACATTTAAGTGCATAAATAACACCTTCTGTATTACAAGAATACGTATTTAAATATGTATTCTTATACGTATTTAAAATACACTCCATTAATATATTCAAATGTCCTACAAATATATTTACATGTAACACGCCTCCCACAAGGGAAAGTGGCAACTAAATTAGGAATTCGATTTATACTGCAATCGGGCAAGGAAAAGCCAGTATGCACTAAAATATCCTTAATACTTCTACCCTTACGGTATGAAAACATAGGAATTTTATATAATACATCTGAAAATTCTTTAAACTTTAACAAAAAGTCCCAATAATGTTGGATTGCCTTCTTTACCTCACTTTATAAGAGGTCATAAATGGTGACTACATATATTTTCCTAAGATTGCCAACTGTATTGATAGTGCATCTATTCAGCTCCTGATTTCTCACCCTAACAGGCCAATTAGAAGAATTCCTTCTCACTCTATCCAATGAAGCATATACATCATTCCTACAATAGTCTCGCTTAACAAATAACTTGGCTATTTTATTTGGCTATTTTATTTAATTCATTGTCCAGCTCACAACTATTGTTACATAACCATTTCACTCTGAGAAGCTCACCACAGGGGAGAGATTTTAGAAGGTGGGGGGATGGCAACTACGGGCATCCAAAAAATGGGTGTCATCTTCAAATTTTCGATGTACTTTACTTATAACTTTCCCATTCATACCACTTTCTAAGTGAATATCTAAAAAAATTACTGATTGACCCAACAGAATACCATCAAATTGTAAAGAAAATCTGTTATTCTGAAGCTCACTCATAAAACACATAACCTTTCCCTGACCCCCTTTGCAAACAAAATTCAGATCATCTATATACCTATAATACTTAATTATGTGTTCTTTAAAAAAAATAATATGATATAAATGATCCACTTCAAATAATCCCATCATGATGTTAGCATACATGGGGGCAAAAGCTGCCCCCATGGCTGTACCTTTCAATTGATGGAATATTTGACCATCAAAGTCAAAAAAATTATTTGTTAAACAAAACTCAACTAACTCAATTATATAATATGTTAATGGGCTCTCACCTAAAGTTCTTCTTAAAGCCTCTAATCCATACTGGTGTTGAATGCTTGTATACAAGCTTTTGACATCAACAGTTAACCAAAACATTTCTTTTGACCATTGTATAGAAAGAACTTTATGTAAAAAGTCAAAACTATCTTTAATGAATGAAGCTTGTTTACTTAGAAAAGGTGATAGAAAGTTATGCAGAAAAATGCTCATATTATTTAAAAAATAACCACATGCTGATACTATGGGGAGTCCAGGAAGGTTATGGATATTTTTATGGACTTTGGGCAAGCAGTAGAATTTCACCATTTCACACACTGACATATCAAATTTATTAATACCATCTACTGAAAAAAAGCCTAACCTCAGGCCTTTATTTAATAAATCAAGATACTTTCCAAAAGCTTCCTGATATTCTTTCATATTACTTTTTTGTATGTTGTGCTATCATTCAGATGTTCATAGCACATTTTGACATATTGTGTGAAATGCATTATGACAACCTTGTTCCCCTTGTCAGCTTGTTTAAAAATAAGCTGTTTATTCCTACTAAGCCCTTGTAATGCTTCCCATTCTAGTTTTATTAAGTTATAACTAATTAGATTCTTATTTTTTGCAAAATCATTGTACAATGATTCAAAGGCAAAACTAACCATAGAAGAAAAATGTTGAATACCTTCATGAGTAAACAGTGGAATAAACTGACTTTTAGACATGATTTTAGATGTATCTAACTAACAATATGCATTGAACATTTCTTGACTTTCAATTTCAGAAAAACATGAGTGAAAACTGTCAGCTGATACACTGCATAGAAGCATCACTATCATGAATGGCAGTATAACTCTCATTATGCTTAAAAAAATTCATGAGATGTAACTTCCTAACTAAGCAAAACAAATATTTTTTCAACATGTGCAGTCTTGGCATGACAGTGGGTATGAACTTCAAACCATGATTAAGAGGTTCCATTTACAGTCATTCAAAACATAGCCAGATAAATTAATAACATACTGCATATCATCAAAAAAATCATTTTCAACGTGCACAAAATTATTATTGTCAGCAGTCCCACAGTCAATTCCATCTGACTCATTTGTACCTGTGTTGTGCAGGTTGTTGTCCTTCATACGTTTGTCTCTTATTTGATTTGGGAGCACTTCTTGTACTTTTATTGGAAGAATAACCTGTATTATCGGCTCTTTTGCCCCTCAGATAAGTATGATTCGTGTAACATGGATCCTGGTCTGCTGGTAAACCTGGATAGTCCCCAGAATTACTCTCCCACTCTGTAGAGACTTCTGAGCCCACAGTGGAACAGCCATTATGCTGTGGGTCTGCTTCCTGTTCATTAGACCGAGCACCCCTGTTACGTCATTTCTTATTGGTTCTCCAAGAGAACGCAGAGCCACTGTTGTAGTCTCTTAAATCATGATGTAACTTATGCTTTTTGGTGTTAAGCAGTTCTTTTTCAAAATCTGCTAATTTTTTTTATATCATTAAGGCATTGCTCCATGCAGTCAATACCCAGCAGATTAGAAAGGGATTCACAGACTACATTAATTTCTTCCTGTAGCTTGGTCTGCTTAAGTCTATCCCTTTCTACAAATATATTGATCCATTCAGTGGTGCAACAATTGGCAGCCGCTACCCATCTTGCTTGGAACCTTTTATCATTTTCATCTTGGGGGTTGAAGGGCGTTGCTGGATTTTTAAAAGCCCTCATACCCCTTGGTGTAATGTCCAATTCTAGATATCGCTGTAAGCTTAAATGATTTATGTTCACTGCTAATTCTTTGAACATAAGATGGTCCATTTTCTCAAAAACCTCCCTCGATTCAGCTGGTAAAGAGCCACTTACTCATTGTCCTATGGTGTAAAAGGGCTTGTTAGTTCTTCTTTAATGTTCGTCTTGTAGAAACTTTTTCAAGGGTATGACAGTTTCATCCCCCCGGATTAAACGTTCAGTATTCCTGTCACCCAGTGATGTAGTAAACTGGCCCATGGTTTTCTGACTTGACTCCAAAAATTCTTGCCTAAATATCTTAGGCACGTTAAGTGAAGGATCGCTGGACATCACAAAATAGCAAAGGCAACAAAACGAAGATGAAACAGCAAGCTGTAGGCAAAAAAAATGCAATGAAGAACCAGGATCCAAACACCAAGTTTATTAAAACCTCTAGCACCTCGGCAAGAGCCTTCAAATGAGAATACAAACCATAACCTGATACTCAGGTTTACATAATAAAACCAATCAATTAACTAACAATTACAAGAAAGTTGAGATGGCTGTACTAGTCAAAGAGGGCAAATACCTTTTAAATCCAACTTCATATAGACCAGTTTCAATTGTAACGAATGATCATAAAGTAATTATGTTTGTACCAATTAAAAAAAATGGCTAAGGTGTTGCCAAAACTGCTAGATAAAGATCAGTGTGGTTTGGTGGAAAGGAATCAAACATTTGATAAGATTTACAAAATTATGTCAATATAATTGAACATTTAATAACATTAACAGAACAATGATGATCCAAAGGGAAGAAGAGTGCAACAAGACTCCATTGTTGTTAATAGGTCTTGATGCAGAAAAGATATTTACTACGGTTAACAGATTTTATGAGTAGGGCGATAGTAGCATTTGCATTTCCTGATAAAATAGTGGGGTTAATTAGGAAGGTATATGAAAGGTCAGAGGCAAGAATCAACATGGGAGAGTTCCTGACTGACAAACTGGGTTTGAACAGAGGAATCACACAGGGTTGTCCTCTTTCTTCTTTATTTTCCTGATACTTAGAGCCATTGACAAAGTAAATAAGGGACTCATAAATTCAAGGGTATAACTGGTGTGGTACTCAATAAAAATGAGCATTATTTGAGGATGATATTATTTTGTATTAGATAAATCCAGAAAAGGATATTTCAGTGTTAAAGAACATTTTGAGTCGCTTTCAGTTTTTTTCAGGAAATAAAATAAATGAGGATAAAACAAAGGCTACAGCAGTAAATGATTTTTCAATGCACAAATTGATTCAGCAGTACCATATTTATGGAGACATGATAAGATGAAGTATTTAGGTATTTGGATTGAAATAATTCTATCATGGGAGCTAAGGATATGCGAGAAAAGGCTAAACAAAAGATAATAGAAACTGAGAGGTTGGAAGCTCTTAACAATGGATATGGATAGTAAGATACAATCAGTGAAAATGTTTTTAGCCCCTGTAGTATTGTATATGGGTCATGCATGTTTTTATCAATCAGAAGGGAAGCTGTGGACTATAATTAATAAATAATTGAAGGAATTTATTTGAGAGGGAAAGAGTTAAGTGTGATAAATTGCTTCTCCACACAGACAAGGTGGTTTAGGATTACCAGATACAAAGGTATATGCCAGTGTTACACAGTTAAAAATCGTATATATGACTCAAGCAGAAGATTACAAATTGAAATGAAAATAAATTCTGTTTGATGTTGAAATGGTGGGGGTACACAAAATAAGGAAAAAGTAGGCACTTAAGGAGAACAATAACAGCTATACAGAATATTATATGTACATTGTAGCAGAAAATATTTTGAAAAGTAAGCCTCTGCTGCATATTTGGGAGACATACCTATATCTCCCATTGTCTCTGTGAATTGCTTATCCAGTCTCTCTTCCCAATCCTTTTTAACCTCCTCTGATCGATTCTTATAGTTATCATGCAATATTTTGTATGCCCTACTAATTATTCCTTTTTTAACTGCAGCTTCTATTCTAGATTCTACTAAAAACTCTACCTGTGCTGGTCTTTGACTTAGGATCTCCTATTCCTTTTTCTTTGCCTATACTCTGATATCACTCCATGATAAGGAAGGCAGTCTCTTACCTGCAATCCATATGTATTCTTGGTCTCTTCCCATTCTGTTACCTTTCCCTCTCAGATTGTTTGCTCCCAATACCTTGGTTTATTTGCCAGTTTTCTCCAGTAAATTTCTATCCCTCTTGCCGGTTCTGTACCTCTAATTGCAGTCATCCCTATCTGCAGAATCTTCTTTCTCCATTCCCATGTTAGCTTACCTCTGAGAATACTTTTTGCTGCTTTATGAATATAATATTCTGTATGGTTATTGTTATTCTCCTTAAAGAGCTGCATCCAAAATCCCAGTGTCTCCTTATTTCTTGAGCTTCCCCCTGTTTCATCATCATCCCTTTCCACTTTAAATTTTAGCTTTCTGCTTGTACTATGTATTAGAGCCTTAAATGTGTAGCTCTGAAATACCCCTTCAAAATCAGGTAATTATAAAGCACCCTGTTCTATTGGAAGGATCAGCTTATCCCCCTTGACTCTTGCCCATGGGCGCCAGAACCATAGAGTGATAGGGAAGGAGCACCCCCCACACTTTTGCATCCAACGTACATATACAGACTCTGAGATTGCACTACAGTGAAGGAAAGGGTAAATTTCCCAATCCCCACTATAGTGCAATCTCCGTTCAGCTGCACTGAGCTGCATGAATAAATGAGCAAATGTGCAGTGTAACCCAGTGCCCACAGTTCCGCAATTTCTATTTTAGTAAAAATGGCGGCAATTTATTTTCTTTATTAAAATCAGATTAGGATCTGATAGCTCGCACTGTTGTGCTCTGCCTCTGCTGCTGCTTGCCTTCCTGGACTAACTTCCACGTGTGTGTGTGGGGGGGGGGGGTTCAACTTTAAATTTTGGGGACTGGGCTATACTGCAACTGCAAGCACCTGACTGCACTAAGCAGGGGCATTGGTCTGCCTTCCCCTGCCTGACTAACTTAATAGTTCAGTCTGGTCAGGGTTCAACTGCAGGTCACATGTGTAAAAATTGCCAGTTAAAGCCATTGTGTTCTTTCTGTGACCTTACGGGCTCCCAAGCTTTTTATTTGCTTCTGCTTGCTATATATTTATCTGGTGGCTAGGCCTCCTTCCACTCCTCAATCAATTGTTGAGAGTGATTGAAATTTATTGTTTCTTTCTTTCTTTTTGAAGAAGAGTAAAAGAACTTGCAAGAACTGAAGTCCATTGGTGTCAGTATCGTGGTGGTGGTGGTATGTTAAATATATTACTGTCTTCTTGCAGGCAGTTGCAACCTCTGCAGCCAGTATTTTATCAATTTTGTCTTCTATTTTTTTGTTTGGACTTTGGTAACTGGGCGGGAAAGGCACTGGGTGAGGGCTTTGGGTCTAAGGCAGTGAAGAAGTTGTTGGGGAAACTTTTTCATTTCAGTGCTTGTGCATACATAGAAAAGTGCTGAAGGGGGTCGTTGGGGAAAATGTTTAATTTTTGTGCTTGTGCATACATGGACAAAGTACATAAGGGATCCTTGGGGGAAAGGATTCATTTTAATGTAATTTTGTTTTTACTCTGCAGCCAGTATTTATCTATTTTATCTTCTAATTTTTGTTTGTTCAGTGGGCAATAATGGCACTGAGTGAGGGTCTTGGGTCTAAGTGCGGTGAAGAGGTTATTGGGGAAGCTTTTTCATTTCAGTGCTTGACTGTACATACATAGACAAAACACTGAAGGGGTCATTGGGGAAAATGTTTAATTTTTGTGTTTGTGCATACTATACATGGACAAAGTACATAAGGGAACCTTAGGGGAAATGATTCATTTTGATGTCATTTGGTGGTGCTTGTGCATACATGGACAGACTTCTGAGAGGTTTTTTAGGAGAAATGCTTAATTTTTGGTGCTTGTGCATACATGTACAAACCTGACTGAAGGGGTCATTAGAGAAAATGTTTCATTTTATTGCTTGTGCTTACATAGACAAAGTAATGAAGGGGTCATTGGGAAAAATGTTTAATTTTGCGCTTATGCATACATGGACAAAGTACGAAAGTGATCCTTGGGGAAAATGATTCATTTTGATGTAGTTTTGTGCTTACTCATACAGACTACTGAAAAAGTCGTTGGGGAAAATGTTTTATTTTTGTGCTTGTGCTTACATAAAGTACTGAAGGGGTCGTTGGGAAAATGTTTCATTTTAGTGCCCGTGTATACGTAAAGTACTGAAGGGGTCGTTGGGAAAATGTTTAATTTTTGTGCTTGTGCATACATGGACAAAGTACGCAAGGGATCCTTGGGGGAAATTATTAATTTTGATGTCATTTGCTCCTTACGTGCATACATGGACAGGCTATTGAACAGGTCATTCGGGAAAATGTTTCATTTTGGTGTTTTTGCATACATGGACAAACTGCTTAAGGGAACCTTGGGGAAATGATTCATTTTGATGTAATTTGCTTTTTGTGCATACATGGACAGACTACTGAGGGGGTGGTCCTTAGGGGAACTGTTTCATTTTGATGGTTGTGCGTACATGGAAAACTACTGAATCAGTCTTTGGGGGGATTTAACCCCACAGCATATTATATTTTTAATTTATTAGTTATTTCTTGAGTGTTTATGGTACTACTACATGAGTTTATAGATTTATGCTGAACCCTTTACTATTTGGAATCTATTTCTCAGAAGTCTAGGTAAAAGGAAAATGGCCTGTGAGAACATGGGTATAACATGACTAGCTTGGTAAAAGTCCTGTGGGCATTAGCACAGTAACCTATAAATCTGTGAACCCTTGATCCTATAACTTTGTTTGGATATTAATTGCAACTTGCAGATTCTTGGTTTGGGGGCCTTTCTGTAAGAATGCAGTGTGAGAAGAGAGTAGTGTAGTATTATATGTTAGTAGTTATGCAAAGTTTTTCTGTATTGTACACTTTTGTCTGTATTTTGTTGAACATTTGAACATTTCAGGGTTACTGAACTTATTTCCAAGGAATTCAAAGTATCCAAGTTGGAAACTTCTGGTAGAAGCCTTATTGTGTTTTTCCCTATATATATATATATATATATATATATATATATATATATATATATATATATATATATATACTAGGTGGACATAAGTGCCCCTCTTGCCCCCCCCCCCCCAGTCTTCAACAGCTTCCGGCACCTATGCTCTTGCACTCTTCTCTTTCCAGATAAAATCCTTCAACTCTGTATTAATTGCTATCTACAGCTTCTCCTCTGGTTGATAAAAATATATCTGACTTGTGTATGAAACTAAAGGGACTAAAAACGTTTTCACTTCTTGTATCTTGCTATCCATATTCATAAAACAGAGCTTCCGTTTTCTCAGTTTTGATATTATGTTTTGTTTAGTTTCTTCCCACATATCCTTAGCTGCCATAACAGAATCCTTTTTAACCCATACTCCTAAGTATTTCATTTTATCATGTCCCCATAAATATTCATGTATTCATAGATTTATAGATTGTTACTAGGCTAATGCCCCAGGGGGCCTTCCAAAGCTTATATAAGTTTTCCCAAAAGTATAATGAAGTCCTGTATCCCAATAGGACATTGAGGGACAGGCATTTATAAGCTACTTCTGTCCATAAGGGACATGGGTGCCAGGCCCATTGTAAATTTCCTATTCCCCATCCACTGGTCTAGGCTGTGCTTAAATTGGGTAATTGATAAACTCCGCTTCATATGGATGGGAAGCCTGCTTCACCGGAGGAACAGTCTCTGGGACACATATCTGTCTTTCTAGCATGTTCTGTTTAAGCCACAGACAAAATTCAGGTCCCTAGACCTTGTTTTTTTATACTGTTTGACTTCTGGATATGCAGGAGATTCATAACTGTGGAGTTTATGGATGTCTTGTAAGCCAAAAGTATATCACTCCTCAGTAATCTGTAGGAGACTGAGTCAAGGGAAAGGGCTTTAAGGTGTTCTGAATAAGGGAAGTTTGTTACACCTTGTATTTTTTTGTAAGGAACCTTTGAGGTTGATTTAGTTGCTGCATATGCTTGGTCAGGTACATACCAAAGGGAGTATTAATCTTTATGATTGGTTTGATAAGGGCAGAGTATAGTGGACTAATGACCTGTCTGGATCTAGATGCTATGCTGTTATTTATAATTTGTGCAACATAAAAGGATTTCCTCACCACTGTGGCCATATGGTGGTCAAACGTAAGGCTACTGTCTATGTTCTTACCCAGATCCCTGACCACTGGGTTGAGTCTTAGTGGTGTATTATCAACATGGTAATTAGGCAGGATGGTTGAATTCCCAAAGGGTACAGTTATGCATTTCTTAGCATTGAGTTTAAGACCATGATTTTGGCACTGTTTGTTAGTCAGTGATAAACCTTCTTGAAAAATGCTAGTGTCTGCAGGGGAGTTGATGATAACTCCCAGCTTCCAATCAACTCCAAACTTAGTCAGCCATAAACCTTAAGCATTTGTTTCCACTTCATAGAACTATATACCAAAAAGGAGCGGGCCTAGTGCCAATCGCTGGGGTACTCTGCTAGTGACTGGACTCTTGGCTGAGGTGGCCTCATCTATTTTGACCTCCTGGGTCCTATACGTGAGCCAGCTGGTTATCCAATGGGTGATAAAATGGCTTTACCTAATTCAGTGAGCTTGCCTGTAATGCCTGAGCTGGGTATTGTATCAAAAGCATTGGACAGGTAGATGTAAGCTGTATGCACAGTCTTGCCCTCTTCCACTGCTTTGGTGACCCTCTCAAAGAAGTCTATCAGATTTAATAGGCGTGGCTTTCCTTTAACAAAGCCAAACTGGGATGGGTCCAACATTTGCAGGTTAACTATGTCTTCATTTATCATGTCCAAGATGATTCTTTCCATGGCATTACACATGAGGTTGGTCAGACTTATGGGCCTGTAGTTACTGGGATTGGTGGTTGGATCTTCTTTGCATGGGGGGAATGACTTTAGCCATCTTCCATTCTTTGGGTAAAAACCTGACCATATGCTTCAGTTGAAAAGTGATTCAAATGGACCAGAGAGATCAGGTTTCATGCTACTTAGTTGTACTTTGCCTGAGAAGCTTTTTTCTTAAAATCTAGTCCTTGAAATATTAATTAAAACTCATAGCTGCCTGTTTAAATTGGTCAGAGGGCTTTAAGTATGTTGGACTTTGCTCCTCCTATGCTTGGCCAATTCTGTGTTCTTTTGTTGTATAACCAATAAATATTGTGATTCCACCAGGGTGGCTTATCTTTTGAGTCTGTCTTATTTTTAATATGAATGGGTACAGCTTGCTCTATCCAGCTAGCAATATGGCTGAAAAGGGATTTTGTATATGGCTCAGCATATGCTATGGTGTTTACTCAGTTTGGGAGTGCATGGAATTTAGCCACAGTGTCACTTATTAGAGAGATGTTAGCCTTGGAATAGTACCTGAAGGTTTTTGATTTCACTGGGTCCCCAGATTTATTATGTATTGCAAGCAATAGTTCCTTATGGTCAGATCTGATGAGTGAGGGCATTACGTTGGGTGAGGAACAGTGTTCCCCCATATTCATGAGTACAAGGTCATGGATGGAGGAGAATGGGCCAACTGTTCCACTATGTTGGTATTAATGAAGTTTAGGAATCACTGGGCTTATGCCTTAGAAGTGGTGTAGGATTCCCAGTCTAAAGAGGGGTAGTTGAGATCCCCCATAAAGATCGTATTGAGTTGAACAGTGAGGGGACTCTAGTGCACAGGAAGAGGTAGCATGGGTTTCCTGGACATGGAGGGGACCTGTAGGTTACAAGGATATGTTATGGGACCCTGTTTATGGTGAGTTGAACATGTATGATTTCTGGTGGGCTATACACTTTAACTAGTCTGGATTGAGATTGTTTTAATACAGACCAAGATTCCTCCACCTTTAGTTCTCTCCTGTGCAGTAGCTGGTCTAAAGGTGTGAAAGGCATTATAACCTTGCACTGCTGGGATACCCTTCACTACTTTAAGTCATGTCTCCATTACTACACAGATGTCTATGCTCTCCAGGAAGAGGAAGGCTTGCAGGGAATGGAGTTTCTTTTTAAGACATCTAACACTGAGCAGTACCGCCTTCCGATATTCCTTCATAGGTTGAGTTCAGCTGGGAGGTTTATCAGTTTGGCATTGCCTAAAAAAGACACTGTGGGGGCGGAAAAGATCTTTGCTAATATCTGAAAGCCTAGAGTGGATAAGTGTAGACCCAGAGCCACATCCAGCACTAGGCGACCTAGGCAGTCGCTTAGGGTCCACTGGCTTGGGGGGCCCACTGGATGAGGGGACTGCCACAAAAACTTAAAATTTCTTCTGTAAGAACGCACTCCGCGTTAATTACAGTTCTCCTTTAAGGATACATGCAGAGTACGTCCTTAGTATTAGTAGAATGCATGCACAGCAATTGAATTTTAAAAAGCATGGATTTTGGCATTATAATGTCGCCTTCATTCTGGACAAACTTTTTAATGAGCATAGATTTTAGAGTTATGCTATTGCAGTTGTTCTGGACAAATATGGAGAATGTGTCATTCATGAAATAGTGGCATGAACTGGTGTGTGTGTGTGTGTGTGTGTGCGTGTGTGCGTGTGTGTGTGTGTGTGTGTGTGTGTGTGTGCGTGCGTGTGCATGTGTGTGTGTGTGTCTGTGTCGGCGTAAAATTCCCCCGTTAGGGATGGCAGGTTGATTAGCTCATTCAGGCTCAAAACCTGTACCTTCAGTACAGGAACCTAGAGCCTGAATCCTCTACACCAACTGCCAAACTGTCATCAGCAAGTGCATTTCAGGGACTGTTGAGGTTCTGTGCATTTTCAAAGACTGTTGAACTTCTCTGCATTTTCAAGGAATGTTGACTTTCTGTGCATTTTTAAGGAATGTTGAGTTTCAATGGAGAAGTTTACAGTTGCTCATGCTAAGTCTGTTTTCATTGTGTAACTATTTTGATTTGTTTAGCAAATGGCCATCAACAGTGTTTGTGCTATAAATTGTAAAGACAGAGTTAGTAGCTCAACAAGTAGCATGCTTACCTTTGGTGAGGAAGACTGTGGGTTCTATTCCCACACCATGTACACAGAGTGCTTATATTGCAGTGTTTCCTTTAAGGGGGTGGGGTGTTGCACTCCTGAGTGTGACCTCCTTTGGATGAGATTCCTACTGGCTATAAACCTTTTCCAATTTGACAGCCATTCTCTATTGAAATATTACAAGCTTACCAATTTTTTTTAATGTAACACGAGCAGTTTATTCCTCAAGGGCAACAGGCTCTGAATTTGTACAGGAAACACTGAAATGTGAAGTTGTTTGCCAGCAGCAGCAACCTCTTCATTAGTTATGGATCTTTTTAATGTGGAATTATTCAGATGACTTTTACTTCTGCAGAGATTGTATATATTGACTGATATTGGTGGTTTTTGATGATAGAAGTTTGAGTGGCCTTTTGTGGTTGAAGTGTACTGTAATACATAGTTTCATCCTTATTGGTTCATACACTTTGTTTCATTGCTTACTGGAAAAATGTTCAAACCTTCAAATTTAAAACACACTCTAATACGTGGTGCTGTATAATATAGAAGGACTATAATTTAATACAATCAAGATGATACATCAAAGAACAAACACACACGTTTGGATGGTCCAAAAAATGTGTACAAGGGGCCTATAGTTTGAAAACAACCCAAAGGTAAATTTAATCCACCACAGGCCAGATATCCTTTTTTGAATGTGAGTTTCAATGCCTTTTTAGTGAATTTGAGTTTCAAGGGCAGAGAAATTTAATGTTCATGATAAGTCTCCAAAATAATCCACAAGTATCCAGGCTGCAAAACAATTCCAATAATAAAGATGATGAAGCCAGTCAGAAGGCTAAAACACAGTTTTAATCTAAAAATCTTGAAAGTAACAAATCCACTTGGTTAAGTAACAAATCCACTTGGTTAAGTAACAAATCCACTTGGTTAAGCGCTTTCGTCTACATTAAGACATCCTCAGAACCAAGACAAATAGTGAAGTAAAAACTTTTAAATACAATACAAAGACACACCCATTTGAAACCTTCAATAGGACCAATCAACCAATTAAACATAGCAAACAGAAGTAAAGCAACAGTAACTAGATGTTACAGCCAGGGCGGCCACGGTGGTGCAGTGGTTAGCATTGCCGCCTCACAGCAAGAGGTTCTCCAGTTCGATCCTTGGCTGGGGTGCCTTCTGTGCAGAGTCTGCATGTCCTCCCTGTGGTCGCGTGTGTTTCCTCCGAGTGCTCCGGTTTCCTCCCACATCCCAAAGACATGCTGCAGGTGGATTGGACACTCTAAATTGGCCCTAGGTGTGAGTGTGTGTGTGTTTGTGCCTTCTGTGGAAGTTTGGGCGCCGAGCTGGCAACTCAACACCGTAAAACTCCACTGCCAATCATGAGTGGACAAGGTGATCCGCTGTGGCGACCCCTAACCTGGAAAAGCCAAAAGAAGAAGAACTAGATGGTACAGCCATAGTACTGAATATAATAGATGCTTCATATACTTTAAAATATAAGTGAACGTTTTTTCAATTCACTTGAAATTGACATGTGTTCATTTAACCCTGGTGGGTTAGTTGCATCTAACCTAATCTGCCACAACATTTCCCTGTGCAATAAAATGTTCTCCCAGTCTCCTGAAAATGGTGTTGTTGTAATTTGTTCAAGTATCAAAAAAACAAACTTATTGAAGTTTTGACAACATGCAGCATGCCATGACAATGCACTTCTATTGTCTCCCTTTCTTATGCTATATACATGCTGATATATTCATTGTTTCAAACTATTCTTAGTCTTGCCTATATAAAATGCGCTGCATGTGCAGCAAGTAGCAAGATAAATATTTTTTTCTGCTCTACAGTTTAAACATTTTACTGTGTCCCAGTGATTAATAATGTTCAAAACTCCATTGTCCTTGTTCACATTAATATAGGAACAATATACACATTGGTGACATTTTCTAGTCATAGGTACACCCCTGCTCGTACAACTTCTTTCCAACATCATCTTAACATTCTGCCTGTTTCTGTATGTGAAAAATGGTGGAGATTTAAATAAATGACAGATATTACTATCAACTTGTAACAACATCCAGTTTCTACTTATAATCTTTTCAATAGCCTTAATATCAGTTGTATAATGCAACACCATATTTGTATTCGGTGTTAATACTCTAGTAATTTTGTTTTCCATTATGTTGACCGTGCTTGTCGCCCCATGTTTAGTAATAGGTACATATTTATCACGTCTCCCAACCCAAACTTCACCTATAATTTTTCCAATAAGTCTATGGGATATCCCCTATCAATAAACATTTTTTTAATTACTGTAAATTCTTCTAAACAATCAAAAGAATCAGAAGTGAGACGTGAAGCTCGGATTAGCTGACTCTTAACTATCCCCTTTTTCTGATAAATGGGGTGGCAGTGCATGTAATGCAAATATGTGTTACAAAATGTAGGTTTCCTAAAAATTCTAGTAGCAAGAGTAGCATCACCTTTGTTAAAAAATAAAATATCAAGGTAATGCATCACTTTCACAACCTGTTTAAATGAAAACTTCAAAAAGTCAGAACTACTTTGCATAAAATTGAAAAACATTTCTAACTGTTCTCTAGTGCCTGTTCACAAGAAAAATAAATTGTCCAAAAATCTAAAAATAGACTATATAGTGGGAATTTGAACAAAATGTTCAGTTCCCACTATAACATGACTGTGTTCGCAAACAGGGGGATGCATGCAGCGCCCATCGCAACCCCCTGTTTCTGTTTGTAAAATTCACCTTCAAATGTCAAAAATTGTTACTTAGCACCAGTTCCATGAAATTGCATATTGTTTCTTTCTCATCATCGTGAAGATCACTGTATTTAAAAATTATGCCTCTAAACCAATCCAAGCCAGTTTCTTGTGGGATTACTTTGAAGAGACTGTTCACATCACAAGTCACCAAAATTACATTGTTTGGTATCACCACGGTTTGTAACTTACTCAAAGTTTAATTGGTAGATTGGTTCTATTGAAGGTTTCAAATGGGTTTGTCTTTGTATTGTATTTAAAAGTTTTTACTTCACTATTTGTCTTGGTTCTGAGGATGTCTTAATGTAGACGAAAGTGCTTAACCAAGTGGATTTGTTACTTTCAAGATTTTTAGATTAAAACTGTGTTTTAGCCTTCTGACTGGCTTCGTCATCTTTATTATTCATTATATGTCTGTTTTCATTGTGAGACTGTGTTGTTTTGTTTAGCAAATGGCTATCAGTGTTTCTGCTATAAAATTTGTAATAAAAATTTTAAATATCTCTAATCATTGTAGAAGTGTAGAAGAAAACAGTATGCACACTGACAGGTGTGAATAGTGTTTATGGTAACTGGGAAGAAATACCCAAGTAATGGGACACTGGAATGACTGGGGAGTGTTGCCAGAGGAGGGGCCTGTTGTGGGGGTGGGTCCCTGATCCATTACCCTACCTCTCTGCTGGCTCTATGCAGACCATCCATGGTAAAGCAGGGTGGTCTGTCAACCATGTCCTTCCAGGCCATCAAACATTGTACCCCCTTGGACTGACACCAGAAGCTAAGCCAATTGCTAAAATCAGTGATTTTCTGTTGGTTGCATGTCATTATCCTTGGAGGAGGTAGTATGCTGCTCACTGTTAGGCTCACACCTGTCTGAGACACATAATCAGCAAGCTCAATCATGCCTTGCTTCATATAGTCAATGGAGGTATGTCTCAACTCATTAACACCCACACGGACCGTGACAGAGTCATACCGGTACTTTTGGTTCAGTGACCTGAGTGCCTGTGTGGCTTGACAGATCCTAGCCCAGGAAGGCACCTCACCATGACTCTCTTCTTACTCAGTCTGGTGAGGAGGATATTGGTATGGCTCACTACAGAATCACAAATGACCAGAAATTTGGCTGTGAACTGGTTTCCCTTAAGGGCTTAGCAGTAGAGGCATTGGATGCAGTATTACTATATGTAGCCATGGGTGGTGTTTTAACAGAGTGTTTACATGATGGCTGAGGACACATTATTTTATTATGTTGTGCAGGAGGTCTTAGCATTTTAGGAAGGAAACCTGTAAGTGCCTCAGCATCAGTAGTTTTATTTGTAACCAAAAACACCATGACGCAGCATACTCCTAAATTTAAATAAAACAAAACAGATGTCTTTTGCAAGTTGAAAGTAATATAGTGGAGACCATATTTCTGACTTTCTGAAAAGACATCTGTTTGTTTGTACAGCTAATAGATTTTCCATTTTGTTACACTGAGTGTTCTATACAAATTCATTAGATAACAGCTCCATGTGGCTAAAAAAAATATTTTCCTGTGACTTTCCATGGTTTCTGTACCTTTTACAACTTTCTTACATTAAATACATTTTGGTTGTTTTTCTAATCTACATGTAAAGTTACTGAGGGCTCTAGTTGTTATCCAGTGGCAGGGAGTAATTTGCTGCTGCCTGAGGGGTAAACCTTATTGACTGGAGTGCTAGCTATTCTTTTCATGGTTCTTTCACTTCTTCCTCTCAGTTTGAACACTGCTGGTAGCCATTTCCCGTGTCTTCCAAAGACTTCAAGAAGAGAACTGAAGTGCATGGTCTGAGTGAGGTTTGGCTGGTGTTTACAGTTTTTCGAGCTTAATCTCTACAAAATATCCAGGGGGAGTATAGTAAATAACTGCACTTTGTATCTTTTTGGGTACAGTACTTTACTGCTTATATAATTAAATGTTATAATTTTTTTTGTGGTCTGTTTGGTTACCCCTGTTGAGTTTGTGTCAGCCACCTGACAATGTAAAGTATGTGGGTGCATTTCATTCAGTTAATCTAAGTTTTTTTTCCTGTGTTTTTTGCACTTTTACCACATCTTTAATTAATTAAACTGCACTTGGTTAAAAATAGCCAATATTGTGTATTTCTTTGTCACATGGTTGTTTGTGTAGCTAAAATTTCCTCCATTCTGTTGTATTGACTGTTCTCCTTTCGTCTAGCTAAAAAGCAGTGTTTTTCCTCTGCCTGTCCACTGTTGAGTAGCATATCTAGGGTGTGGTGAAAGGGCAACTGCTCAGAGCACAAAATATTGGGGGGTGGGGTGTGATCAGCCATTACAAATCTCTCTGTTACAGTTTAAAAGTAAAAAAAAAAAAAAAAGAAAATTTCTTTAAAGGACAACAGTTGGATTCTATTATTAAATGCTCAACTTCTCTGTCCTTTTTCTCCTTATTTACTGTCCCTGCTATGAATAAACAACAATACAGCATTTAAAATATTTAAATTGACTGTTTCTCTCCACAAGAACAGTACCTTACTGTACTGTGGTGGTTTCACTTTCAAAAAACTTTTATCCCACCCTAGAAAAGCTTGCTGCTGTCTCCAATTCATTGATGTCATCAAGGCCACTGAATACAAGTATTTTTCTGGCCAATTCCCTCCCCAACCTGACATCTCCACAACCGTCCTAAAAACCCACCCATGCTATGATGTCACAGCTCCCTGATCCTTCCCCTACTCATACAGAAAGTAAAGGCTAGAACAAGGAAACAGTGCATGAGTCAAGTCACCTTCTGTGAGCTGTCAATCACAGCAGGAAACAGCTCAAATTACCCATAGCATTTTGACAGCTAGGGAAGTTAGGTGTGACGGGGATAGGAGATGAGTCAAAGTAGTACACTTAAGGCTTCACAAAGCACTGCAGTTTGGCCATTCTAAAAAGAAGCAGCAGTAAAAAGCACTTTGAAAGTCTGTTCTGTGACATTTGCACTGTTTGTGTTTTAAGTAGTCATTGAATGACATGAAATATTACTTAAAACTGACGGAAAGACAGCAGTGTATGCATGTAAAATCATTGCAGTGACAGGAGCTATAGGAAGAAAGAGGCCTGCGTGATGGAATGTTTACAGACAAGCACTGCATTGTGTGATGCCTAGATGCAGACTAAACAATCAGAATTACTTCAAGATGCCAGACTCCATGTGGTTAGAATCAAAAATTACATCTAAAAATATTTAAAAATCTGTAAATAGTCCCAGAGTGGTGTTAAAACATAGGAAACACCAAACTATGATGAAATAAACACATTTTGGAGTCTGTGGGTGTGGTTCTCCTTTAATTAAAACCTGAGCACTGTAGCAGGCAGGATATAAACTGTAGCAACTGTTTTCTACATTTGTAGCAAGAAGTTTGCTACAGTTTAAAAAAATATTTTTTTTTACAGTAGAATGCACAGAAGGAGGTTCGGACTAAAGGCTCAGAAATGAGACCTGAATGGATAGCTGTGGCAGGAGGCAAGGTGCATGTTGTGCATCTGGACGACTGTTTCTTTTCTTTTTTTTTCTTGCTGTTCAGTCGAATAGCAGGGGGAGAGATGAATGTAACATGACTAAACATAATTCAGACAACATTAAGGCATTGCTGCTCAATACTAGGAGCCTTAACCAAAAAAATAAATAAATAAAATAAATAAATAAAAGCACCCTGTAGTCTTATAGATAAAGCCATGGAAAGAATTATCATGGAGATGATCAGTAGAGATATAGTAAACCTCCAGACACTGGACCCAACCCAGTTTGGTTTCTTCAAGGGTAGATCATGTCTACTTATACAGGTGGACTTCTTTGAGAAGGTCACCAAAACAATGGATGAGGGCAAAATCGTTCACACTACCTACTTTCACCTGGCCAAGACATTTGACACAATACCCCACTTGGGAATTGTTGACAAACTCAAGAGGTTGGGTACAAGCCTCTATGTTACCCAGTGGATAGCCAACTGGCTCACAGACAGGACTCAGGAAGTTAGAATTGGGGAGTCCACCTGTACAAAGAGGCCAGTCACAAGTGGAGTCCCTCAGGGATCAGTCCTTGGACCGCTCCTTTTTGGCATTTACTTCTCAGAAGTCAAGGCCAATGTCAGTGGTCTCTAGCTGTCTAAATTTGCAGATGATTGCAAATTAAGAGCTGTCATTGAATCTCACACTGATACAAATGTTTTCCAGGTGGGGCTGACACAGACAAACAACTGGTGTCAGATCCATGGACTAAAACTGAATGCCAAGAAACGCATAATAGTATCCTTTGGAAAGTCATCCATCCCTGATAACTATCATATTGACAACGCACCCCTTAGAGATGACCCAGTAGTCACGGACTTAGGGACACACATAGATGGTAATCTAGCCTTTGACCATCACATGTCTACAGTGGTGAGGAACTCATTCTATGCTGCGCAACTTATAAACAAAGGTATGGCATCTAAGTCCAAGGAAGTCATTGTTCCACTCTACTCAGCATTCATCAGACCTGTCATTGAGTACAGTGCTCCCTTTGGTATGTATCTAACCAGGTATATCCAACAACTGGAACATCCACAGAGATTCCTTACTAAACAAATACAGGGAGTAAATAAAATGTCCTATGCAGACCGCCTCAAGGCCCTATCCCTGTATTCTGTCTCCTACAGGCTTTTGAGGGGAGATCTATGCCTGTCATACAGGGCATTATCAGACCCTACTCTGATGGACCTCCTACTTATCCAGAAAACAAACAGCACCAGAATTACTCATTCTAAAGACTTAAACCTTGCCTGTGATATAAATAGGACTTGCTGGAGAGATAGGTATGTATCCCAGAGACTACCCCAGTAATATGGAACAGGCGCCCCATCCATGAATCTAACTTTGTTTGTATAACTTGAGCACTAATACAGGCCAACTTTTTTGAAGAAGGTTCCCCTGCATCCTAGTGGCAGGAGTGCGCAGTTAGAACCTGTCTGATTGTCTGATTGAAGACTGCTGGAACAGGGCTCAGTTTTGAACTTTTTTACTGGTTAATTGGGTAATTTGTTTAAATCAGTTTGCTCATTTTCTATTGTTATATAAATAAATTGCACTTTGGTTTTACTGTATTTGTGTTTCTTCCTACTTTATCGCATTTATTATGCTGCATTTATTACTGCTTGTTAGTAGCCTGATTAGATTGTAACTGTTATTCTAAGCCTTTGGTTGAAGCACTTGGGCTTCAGACCAGTTGTTTTATATTAAGAAGGTTTGTGGTCTGCACTGCTGTGGCAGGACAGGTAGCTTACATCCTTCTAAGTTGGGAGTTGCTGATTGAAGGCTTAGTGTCTGTTATTCTAAAAGTATATTAGTTTTGTTTTAAGCACTTGGGCTTCGGGCCAGTTATTTTACATTAAGAAGGTGTGCTCTGCACTCTTGTGGGAGGAGATAGTAGATTCTGCCCTTCTGAGCTGGGAATTTCTGGTTAAAGGCTTATTGTGCCTCCTTATTTGAACTATTTCTTTCTGAAACTGGTACACGTTGTTTGCCGTAGCATAGATAAATTTAGACCTGTTGAATCTAGCTTTGTTTGTATAACTTGAGCACTAATCCAGACCATCTTTTTTTGGAGAAGGTTCCCCTGCACCCTAGTGACAGGAGTGTACAGTTAGAACTTGCCTGATCGTAGACTGCTGAAATGGGGCTCAGTTTTTAGCTTTTTATTGGTTAATTTGTTTAAATCAGTTTGTTCATTTGCTACTGTTATATTAAAAAAAATACACTTTATGCATCACCGCTTAGCTAGGGTTAAACTGTTCCCAGTACCATAATGTCTGCTCTTCAAATTTTCCCTTAGAACTAGCCAGTTTTTTAGTATTAGCACTCAAATCTGGTTCTTTGAGCTCAGCACTTGTTCAGAACTTGTTGTAAGCACTAAATAAGTTACAAATTACTACAGCATTCAACTCTCTTCACTTGTCTAGAGGAAAACAGTTTTTAGTACTTAATAAATAAGCACCTATCCAGGCATGTCTAAGGGTCAGCTGCTGGTGTTTTCTCCTGTCTACCTGATGAATCTGGGCATCTTGGGGCAATGCAGCAATTGCCTCATGTACACAGACAACCCTCTACTCCTACCACCCAACACTACAACCTGTGAGAGATGCACTTATATAGCCAAACTGGAAGCAAAGCTCTCTTCATCCAAGACTGGACTAGACAGTCAAGAGGAGAAGGTAAACACTTGCACCACACCACACTCATCACATAGTCCCTCAAAAACCTGCACCACCAAAACACACACATAGCAACACAAAACACACACCTACATTTGCGGAGGCTCTCGATAATAATCTGCTCAAGCAACAGAGACCTCCAAAGCAGAAACGCAAGCAACCTCCACCTCCCAAAACAACCAAAATGACACATAGCCCACAAACTCAGTGTACCACTCAAACACAGCCATAAGGCATAACAACGTACCAAACACTCTAGTCATAGGTGACTCTATAGTCAGGCACACTGATGTTCCACTCACCAGGCTAAACAAGGAGAAAGTTACTGTCAGCTGCCTGTCAGGTGCCAGGATTCACCACATAATGCACGTACTCTGGTCACTCCACAACAAGTACAAATATGACTCTGTCATTATCCATGTTGATGTGAATAACCTGAGATGTACCTCCCTGGACTACATACTCTTGTAGTCCAGGCAGGTATGACCCTAGACCTGAGCAGCATCCTGCCATCACCCAGAATGATACCACAGTACAAGGACAAAATGATCGACTTCAACAATTGGCTAAGCTTCTGGTGTCATTCTAAGGGGATCCAGTATCTGTCTGCCTGGGATGACATGATCAACAGACCACAATGCTTTGCCAGAGATGACCAGCACCTATAGCTCTTGGGATTCCGGATACTGGCTAAGGCTCTTGCCACCCCTATAGTGCCTTTTTTAGGCAAGGTTAAAATGACAAATTCACCACTGTAACAGGTACAAGCTAGCAAAATCTGAGGGTAATGCTACTCAATGCTAGAAGTCTAAACCTCAAAATGCATTCACTCGAGGCAGTCATTAAAATGGAGAACATCGACATCTGTGCAGTGACAGAAACCTGGTTCAAGGCTCCAGAGAGCACCACTGCATTACCAGGCTATAATTCATACTACACCTTTCGGCCACCTAACCTGGACTGAAACACTAAAGGCGGAGGCATGTCCATATTCATTAAGGATATCCACACCTCCAGGCTAGTTGCTCAGCATAATGCATCCCAGATTATCCAAGTGCAATTAACTCTGGGCAAGACCACAATCCAAATTGTAACTTGCTACAGATCCCCCACCATGCCCCAGGATTCCCACTCCTCATTTCTTGATACACTGGAAAATATCAGGGTACAACCCAACACCCTAATAATGGGCAATTTCAACTACCCCACCATTAACTGGAAAAACTACTCATGTACCAACTCTTTTGCTCAACATTTTCTGGAATTCATAAATTCCAATGCCTTGGATTAACTTATCCACACCCCCACCAGGGGCAGCAATATCCTAGACCTGGTCATTACCAACATGGGCAACCAGTGTTCCACACCAGAGGTCAATTCTTCGTTGGGCAGATCTGACCACAAGCTAATCAAGCTAGGCATCCACATCCTGCCCCCACCCCCTATTTGGGAAACCATCGTAAAAAATTTCTCTAAGGCCAACGTCACACTTCTTAAGACAGAAGTGGCAAACTTCATGACACCCATGCAGATGGACAATAGAGGTACGACTGCTGAATCCTACACAAATGCACTTTATAAGCACTTACACGAGTGCATGGATTGTGCTATCCCTAACAGAACCAAGATTCTATCCTCCAAAAAAAGGAAGCCAATCTGATGGCCCCCTGTCATAAACAAACTCTTACAACAGAAGAAAGAAACTGTTGCAAAAGAGAGTAAAATCCCATGAATGGAGGAGCCCCCTGGTCAGCCTCAGTAAGAAGCTGCGATCCCTCATAAAATCCTCCAAAGCTAGTTACGAAAACAAAATCGCCACTGATTCTAAAGACAACCACAAAGCATTCTTTAGCTATGTCAAGAGTCTCAATGGCAACAGTCAGATCTGCTCTGAGTTACAGCACAATGGTACTAAATATACAGAAGCAACTGATATTGCCAACATCCTGGCAGATAGGTTCAGTGCTAACTTTACCCCTCTCTCACCCTCTAAAGGGCCCATCCCTATACCGGAAGAATGCAAAGTTCCTGTAATCACAGCTGCACAGGTAAAAAACACACTCTCCCAAGCCAAGACCACAGCATCCATGGGACCTAACAACATCCCAGGCTGCATTCTACATGAACAACAGAATGAACTGGCACCTCACCTAAGCACCATGTTCAATCATAGCCTCACCTCAGGGTTTGTGCCCACTGAATGGCGCAGAGCAATGGTAATCCAACTCCACAAAGGGAGAGCCACCACAGACCCCTGGAACTACCGCCTCATTGGCCTAATGAGCCTGGTCTGCAAGGCCATGGAACGTATCATCATGGAACTTATAAACAAAGACATTGGTAATCTCCAAGCTCTGGACCCCAGCCAGTTTGGGTTTGTAAAAGGCAGATCACATCTCCTAAACCTGATAGACTTCTTTGAAGCAGTCACCAAAGCCATAGACGAGGGTAAGATGGTTCACACAGCCTATCTAGATCTTGCCAAGGCTTTTGACACCATCCCCCACTCTGGAATTATAGATAAACTTACTAAACTTGGTATAAATCCCTATGTTGCAAGATGGGTTGCCAACTGGCTCACTGACAGAACCCACACTGTAAAAGTAGCAGACTCCAAATCCAACTTCAGACCAGTGACAAGTGGAGTACCACAGGGTTCAGTCCTGGGTCCTCTCCTGGTTGGTATCTATTTCTCAGAAGTACAGGCTAACACAGAAGGTCTTTGGCTAATGAAGTTCGCAGATGACTGCAAAGCCATAATCGAAACTCCTAATGATGTGGACATCCTACAAAAGGGCCTCACTGAGACAGATGCCTGGTGTCAAAGCCATGGCCTCAAGCTCAATGCCAAAAAGTACACTGTCATCCCCTTTG
This sequence comes from Protopterus annectens, assembly GCF_019279795.1. NCBI lineage: Eukaryota > Metazoa > Chordata > Ceratodontiformes > Protopteridae > Protopterus > Protopterus annectens. Next base: position 1,142,603,031 of record NC_056727.1, on the reverse strand, counting down.
GTAAAAACTCTGTACCCATGAGCTACCACATAGGTGTTAGTCTACTTAACACCGAAAGTGTGATAAGAGACCTTGGGACACAGGTGGACAGTAGTCTCTCCTTTGATAATCACATCACCACAGTAGTCAGGAAATCCTTCTACGTGGCACACCTCATCACAAAAGGTTTCTCATCCAAGAAAAAAGAGGTCATTGTTCCCCTCTACTCATCACTCATTAGACCCATTATATAGTACAACGCCCCTTTTGGTATGTACCTCACAAGACATCTACCACAATTGGAAAGGCCGCAGAAATACCTCACAAAGAGGTTTACTGGCCTCAAACAGATGCCCTACGCAGACCGTCTCAGAAAACTCCAGCTTTACTCCATCACATATCATCTACTTAGAGGTGATCTCTGCCTAACATACAAAGCTATGTCAAACCCAGAGCTGTTGGACATGCTCCACTTAAAGAAATCTCAGTCTCTCTGAGCTACACAGTCTAGGGACATAAATCTTGTCAGCACAATAAACAGAACATGCTGGAGGGATAGATTCCTGTCTCAGAGACTTCCCATACTCTGGAACAAACTACTTATCTATATCAAACAAAGCTCCTCATTAGCACTCTTCAAGAAAAATCTTGATGATTGGATGAGAAATAGGAAATTCACCCCAGGGATCACCTCTGTGGCTCTGTTCTACAGGGGCACAGGAAAATAATTTTCTTGGGTGGCGAAAGCCAGGGTACCTTTTTGGCTAGGCTTATATAGGCCCTAGGGCCAATAGCCTAGTATCTACCTATGAACCTATGTAAAGCAGAGTTCATCCCTAACCCAATTTAAGTGAAACTTGGACAATTGGATGGAAAACCAGAAATTCCTTCCTGGTTTGGCACCTATGTCTCTAATGGACACAGGTAACCTGTAAATGGCTCATCTCCCAGGCCCATGCTTTCACTTATCAAGGGTATCAGAACTTGTTAGAGATTTGGGATGTATGGCTAGGCTTAAAAAGGCCTTTGTGGTTGTTAGCCTAGTAAACACAGATGAATCTATGTCCCCCTCAGTCCATATCTCCTACCTAACCATTGTGGAGTCCCTATGTTTTAAGCCAAATGCTATTCTCTTAGGAGACTTCATCTATTCCTCCATAAACTGGGAGACTTATACATCCTCAAACTTGTATGCCCAGAGCTTTATGGCCTTTACTGTAACTACAAACTCTCTGGACAAGTTAGCCTGCACCCCAACCAGGGGTGAAGAAATTCTGGACTTGGTCCTTACCAGTATAGGGTAACTCTGCTTCACACTAATTGTAAGCTACTCCCTCATCAGATCAGACCACAAGTCAGTCAAATTCACTGTAAGACTAAAGCCTGAAGCATCTTCCAATACCTTGGTATTCAGAGACCAAGCCTGAAGCATCTTCCAATACCTTGGTATTCAGAGACCATGCAGAGGCTAATTTACTGAAAACAGAGTGATGACTTGGCTACATTCAAAAACCCATTCAGTCTTGATTACCCCACTGCTTATACAAAATAATTTACTGCCAAATTCTATGCACATGTAAATAGCTGCATAGATGCATCTGTCCCTTCAGAAATAAGTACAATTACAAATTCAAAAATAAACACCTATGGTGGAACCCTAATATAATAAAAAACTCATTGCACGCAAAAATAAATCTAACTCTCAAGAAGCCCAAGCTCTGGATCCTGATCAAGGCAGCCAAAACCAAATATGAGGTAAAAATAGCCACCCAGGGGAAGGATAACCAGAAAGCCTTCTTTAACTATTTTATATACCTCAGAAACAATGCCCTGCACTGTGAAGAGCCAATAGTAAATTATATGAAATCTCAGACAAAGAGGGAGACTTCCAAGATGGCTGCACACTGATCAACAGCTTAATTTCAGCTCTCCCACTTTGAAATTAGAAGCTGAGAAAAGGGAACCAGTGAAAATGTCAGTTTGGGTAAAATGTAGTTACTGACTAGTAAGTATACTGCCTGGATACCCTCAAAGAAGAGATCTGGGGAACCTGAAAGAAAATCAACTAGAAAAGGTAAAGAGAAAACACTGCCTGGAAAGAATCCTGCAGCTGTTCAGCAAAAAGCAGTTCAAGCTTCAGCTTTGGTAAAATATATGACTTCCACTGATTTAGAGGAACAGAAGTAATATATTTAGAAGTAATTACATTAAATGAAACATTGAAGGAAATACGCCTCAATATAAATAAGGTATAAATTAGATATGAAACATTAAAGGAATATATTGACACAAATAAAAGGCTGGAAAAAATAGAATAGGCTTTAAGTAGCTATTCAGATAAATTGATAAAACTGCAAAAATCAGAGGTTCAAATGAAGATGAGGCTGACTTTGTATGAAGCATCTTAAGAAGAGCTGTTTCATACTGCCTCATAACACCCTTGGGTGAGTGTTATTTAAAACATAACACATGCACCCTGTTGGGTATTTTTGCTTGTTTCATGCATCTACAGATTTTTTTTTTCATTGCTTACTACCTGTACATGGACTTGAGCTGTCTGTAGGTGCAAGCATTTAATCTAGAGAACTCTGAACATTATGTGTTGAGGGAAATGCAAAATTTAAAGGTACAATGACAGGCAGAAAAGCAAAAAATAATGTCTGAAACTATGGGAAGTGAGCAAGCGATAGTAGCCACCCAAATTGCCTTAATACACTAATGTATTTAAGTAGTGCATAATTTAGATTTCTTTGAAGGTAGTCAGTGTACCTTTCTTAGGGCTAAAAATTAATGTTGAATAGAATAAACAACGAATGACCAGCAAAATACTCTAGTGCTTCAGCTTTCAACCAGCCTTCAAGGACTCCTTGAAGGCTGGTTGTAAGCTGAGGTGCTAGAGGTTTTAATAAAGTATTTTGCTGGTCATTTGTTGTTTATTTTATTTTTGTGGATTTCTTTCCAGTTGTTGGTGCTAAAAAATAATGTTTCCTGAAAGCATGCAAACTGGCTTTGCATCTGGGAGGGTAATATAGCTAAGAAAAGACAACAATCAGTGTAAGTGGGAACACAGTCTATAACATGCAACGTAAATTTTATCATGGGTAATGTTAATGTTAGGTTAGGTAATGCCTCTGGGTGCAGCTGTCAATTTGGGGCAATTGTTCCTATCTGGAGGGATAAACTTCATTATTTGAAAATGTACATAGCTTTGTGTGTTTGTTCTAATTTGATAGGGGATAGGGTATTATTAAAATGTATTTATTTTTTGAGGGTTTTCATTAAACCAAAAAGCCATGAAAGATGTGACATAGGTTCCAAGAAACAACTGTCTTAAAGATCCATCTGCCAGACAATGTGTGAGTGAAAGACAAAATTTGAAATACACATTAAAAAAACTGTCATGTATAATAGTTGGGAACAATAACTTTAACATAAAGGCTTCTCTCTGTCCATATTTTCATGGAATGTAAATGGTCTTACATGTAAAGATGAAAAGGAAATAGTATTAAATTATGTTAAAAAATGCATCATGTCAATAGCCATGCGGCAGGAGACACATTTGGAAAGAAATGAGAATGTGAATTTGACAAAGGATTTCAGGATGGATATTCAACAGAATGTCAGGGACAAAGGAAAATGAGAGTAATAATACTGATAACTAGAGGGGCTCCAGTAGTGATAGAGGAGGGAAAAAGACAATAATGGTAGATTTGTGGTAGTAAGTGGCTACTGGTAAGGGAGGAGGAGTATGCTGGAATATGTTTATAGTTTACCAAAAACTGCTGTTATGGAGCTTAAGAAAATACTGGAGGAAATAATCAGCTTTTAGCAGGGAATATTACTTATAACTGGACTAGAACTTGATTTGCAATAACAAGGATGTATTGGGAGCCCAGAAGGGATATTTATGAAAATGTTTGATATGGATGACGTGAATTCAGAAGCAGAAATTCAGTCAGAATTTACATATTATTCCCCAAGGTACAACAACTGAGCTTGACTGGATAGAAATTATATTTCACATGACATGTGCATTTAATTGAAAGCTTAAACACATAGATTCATAGATTCATAGACTGTTACTAGGCTAATGACCTGGGGGGGGGTCTTTTCTAAGCCTAGTCAAGTTTTCCAAACAGGAAATTGAGGGCCAGGCATTATAAGCTACCTCTGTCCATAAGGGACATGGGTGTCAGGCCCAGTGTAAATTTGTTATTCCCCATCCACTTGTTTAGGTTATGCTTAAACTGGGCAATAAATGAACTCAGCTTCACATGGATGGGAATCCTGTTCCATAGGAAGGGCTTCCTCTGGGGCACATATCTGTCTCTCCAGCATGTTTTGTTTAAGTCACAGGAAAAATTCAGGTCCCTAGACCTTATATTTCTGGTACAATTTGACTTATGAATATGTAGGAGATTCATAAGTGTTGGGTTTGTGGATGACTTGTAAGCCAGGCATAGATCACCCCTCATCAGTCTATAGGAGACTGAATAGAGGGAAAGAGCTTTAAGGCACTCTGCATAAAGCAGGTTTGTTATGCCTTGTATTCTTTTTGTAAGGAACCTTTGAGGTTGCCCTAGTTGCTGCATATGGCTGGTCAAGTAGATACCAAAGGGAGCATTATACTTCTATGACTGGTCTGATAAGGGTGGAGTACAGTGGGATATTGACATCTTTGGACCTAGATGCCATGCCCTTGCTTATAATTTGTGTAACATAAAAGGACTTCCTCACCACTGTAGCCACGTGGTGGTCAAAGGTAAGGCTGCTGTCTACTTTCATACCCAGATCCCTGACCACTGGGTCGAATCTTAGGGATGCATTACCAACATGGTATTTAGCTGGGGTGGTTGATTTCCCATAGGTTACAATTATGCATTTCTCAGCATTGAGTTTAAGACCATGGCTTTTGCACTATTTGTTAGCCAGAGATAAATCTTGCATGGGAGTTGGTGATAACCACTAGCCTGCAATCATCTGCACACTTAGTCAGCCATAAGCCTTCAGCATTTGCTTCCATTTCAGAGAAATAGATGCCAAAAAGTTGTGGGCCCAGTACTGAGCCCTGGGGGCTCCACAAGTGACTGGCTTCTTGGTGGAGGTGGTTTCAGAGGCACCGGAAGCTGTTGAAGACTGGGGGGGGGGGTGGTGGAGGGTTGTAAGGACACTTAGTGATCTAAAAAGGGCAATTTTTTAAAACTACTTACTACCACAACATAGGTTCACTTGGAGGCTATTTTATGCTTGGCCAATTTTCATTTTGCTGCTTGAATTAACATTTCCTGATTGGTCTTAACTATCCCATGGCTGATAATTGTATATTAGCCCTAGTGAGAATAAATGTGATCACATTGTAGATCATTTGAGGGGACCCATGTAAGGGATGCAGCATTTAGGAACTGCCTCTATCCATTAGTGACACGAGGGGCAATCCTGGAGTACATTTTCTATTACCTATCCTTAGATCCAAGTTGCATTTGAATATGGACAGGGATGGACTTTGTTTTACTTGAATGTTCTGTTCTGGATATATATCACATTTATATCACGTTATCAAAAGCTGAAAACACTGAACACCATTTAATCGAACCTAAATAATCTAAAGCACACAATATCGAACATTCAGAACAGCGAATTGTTTCCCAAGGAAAAAATTTGCTATTCCGAAACACATTCACACAACACAGGCACACCAAAAAATAGCAATCCACACACTTACACTTAAAATCATACATCTAACCCTACACTAAACTATACAAACACTACTGTCTATCCACTTACCTTAACCCTAAGGTCCATCACTATCGCACACTCACCTTACCCGCACCCTAACCCTAACTCACTTAACCCGCCCCAACCCTAAACTGTCACTATCGCACACTCACATCACCAGCGCCCTAACCCTAACTCACGTAATCTGTGCCCTAAACCTAACGTCCACACAATCACACACTTACCTGAACCCCCGTAACTTTCCACCACTGTGCTAAAAATAGTGAAGCCACAGAAACGGACAACCAAATTCTTTCCCTAGGAAAGAATTTGATGTTCTGCAGCTTCGCTATTTTTTGCGTTCGATGCATAGTGTTTGACATTGTGGCATTCAATGTTATCGGCTTTCAATAATGTGATATGAACCCTATATATCCATCTCTCCACAACATTCAGTTTAGATACCTGGACTGAGTATTTCTGATGCCATTTGACTTGCTGATGTTCAGTAGGTCCATGTGTATTAGGTCAGAGGATGTCTTCTATGCCAGACACATCACCTCTAAGCACTCTGTAGGATACTGAGTATAGTGATAAATCTTTGAGATGGTCCATGCAAGTCCTACTCTTTAGGACTTGTATCCTTTTAGTAATGTATCAGACGTTTTTAATTTCTCAAAGTCTTTTGAGTTTCTAATACCATGATGGGAATGGACCCCATTTCTAAGTCAAAGTATGATTAAAGTTCATGAAATTAGTATTGCTTCACTCTTTGATGTCAGCCAAAAGTGCTCTTCGCAGCACCTGCAACGTGTCCAGTAATGACTCCTTCTGCAATTCGTACAGTTGCATGAATTGTTAACATATCTAAATACGATTGTAAATTCTTTTTTATAAGACCAGTTGCTCCTACTAATATTGGAACTGTCTAGGTATCTTTCTTCCACATGGCTCTCATTTCTGCCTGCAGATCATGGTATTTTATGACTTTGTGTCTCTCTGTATGCAAGACACTGTAGTCACTATGTGTGGCGATTTCATTGATCAATGCTACTTTTGTCTTCTTTTCTTGGACCACTATATCCAGTTTTCTAGCATCTATCTTTTGAACTGTTGGTATTGGGTGATCCCATGTGATATAAACTTCATAATTTATCTCTGTGAGTATTCCAGTTGTTGCATGGGTTTGGACAGATACATGCCAAAATGGGAATTATACAAAATGATTGGCCTAATGAGGGCCTTGTATAGGGGGACAATAACATCTCTAGATCTAGTCACAATCAATTTGTTTATAAGCTGTGGAATATAGAAAGCCTTTCTTATGACTCTGGGCACATGTTGGCCAAAAGTTAGGTCACTGTACATACAAGTTCCCAAATGCCAGACAACTGGGTTAGTTCTCAGGGGCATTGTCAATTTGGCAGTTTCCTGGAGTAGATGACTTCCCAAAGGATACAATAATGTATTTCATGGAGTTTAGTTTCAATTCACGATTCTGGCACCAGTTATTGTTTGGGACAAACTTTCCTGCATGATGGTTAAGTCATTTGAGGATTCAGTAACTGCTCCTAGCTTGCAGTAATCTCAAACTTAGTAGGCCAAAGCCCTTTGATATTTCCTTTTACTTTTGAGATGTATGTGCCAAACAGAAAAAGTCTCAGCACCAAACCTTGGGGGACACCAGTGGTGACTGGTCTCTTCCCTTATTTTTATCTCCTGCATCCTGTGAACAAGCATACGTGTATATGTTCTTTGATTCACCTTCTTGATTGTATTAACCTGATTGTATTAAATTATATTCCTTGTATAATACAGCATCACTCGTTAGAATGTGTTTTAAATTTGTAGTTTGGAACAGTCTTCTAGTGAGCAATGAAACAAAATGTATGAACCAATAATGACAAAACTACCCATTTCAGAAAATTTCAACCATAAAAGGCCACTCAAACTTCTGTCATTACAATCCACCAATATCAGTAAATATGCAAAATCACTGCAGAAGTAAGTCATCTAAATAATTCCACATTAAAGGCATCTGTAACTAATGAAGAGGTTGCTGCTAGCAATCAACTTTATATTTCATTGTTTCATCTACAAATAAAGTGCCTGTTGCCTTTGAAGAATAAATTGCCTAAAAATGATAAGCTAGTAATTTTGCAATGGGAAATGGATGGCAAACTGACGGGTTCATAGTTACTAAGTAACTCCTCCAAAGGAGGACATTCATAGGAATGCAGCATCCACTCCCACTGAAGTACAACACAGTACAGTCTCAGCGATCCAGCTGCATACTGTGGGAGTTGTACCCACAACCTTCTGCAGCAAAAGTAAGTATACTACCTGTTGTGCTACTAACAATGCAAACAGCTTAGCATAAGTAGCATTAAACTTCTCTTCCCCTGAATCTTTCATCTCCTTGAAAAATCCACTTGACGATCAACTAAATCTCTCAACTTTGCAGCACAAGAAATCTGGAAAAAGTCAACATTTATTTTGTTGGGGGGGGGGGGGAGGCCCAAAACCAGGGACATATTTTAAATATTGCTTGTATAATCTTAGAAAGTGGTTAAAATAAAGTGTTTCTGTTACCATGTGTTTTCTGAAAGATAGTAAGACTGAAACTAAACTTAAAGAGTTATCATTATTTAGTGAATTCAGTTCTCAATGATTTGCCAGAAAAACACAAATTTTAAGAGGAACAGACCAAAAATATAAACCAAATATTCTGTGAAAAGCTGGACAGTGGAGCGCTATGGACTCAACTACCTGAATCACAAGTGGTGGTATGGGTAGAGAATTCAGGCTCTTGTTGAGCCTGAGTAACAACAACCACCAGGTATACCTAACTGGGGGATTTTACACACACACACACACACACACACACACACACACACACACACACACACACACACACACACACACACACACATACACAGACACATACACAGTGCACACACAGTGCAGCATAACTCCTGCAAATAAAAGAACAAAACTTTCTTTACCGGCATGACTCTGGCAGCACCAATGGAACAGCAGCAGCATAACTCCTGTAACTCAGAGCAATAAGAGAACAAGAACAGCTAGTTTAGTTAGTTTAACTTCCCCATGCATATCCATGTTAGCGTGAAAACTCCACTTCAATCATTTTTCCCGACAGGTCTTGAAGCTGTAAAAGTGTGTGGGGGGGTTCCCCCTCCCCTGGCTCTATGATTCCAGCACCCATAGGTGGTTTCACCTATTTCTGACCTCCTGGGTCCTTTCAGTGAGACAGCTGGCTATTCAACAGATGATAAAGGGTTTATACCTAAATTAGTTAGCTTGTTTATATGCCTGAATGGGGTATTGTATCAAAAACTTTGGCCAGGCCAAGATAAGCTGTGTGCACAGTCTTAAATGTATACACTGCTTTGGTGACGCTCTCAAAAATGTCCACCAGATTTAATAGGCATGACCTTCCTTTAAAAAAGTCAAACTGTGATGGGTCCAGCATTTGCAGGTTACCTATGTCTTCATTTATCATTTGTATGATGATTTTTTTCCATGGCCTTGCATATCAGGCAGATAAGACTTATGGGCCTGTAGTTAACCCGAACAGTGTGTGGATCTCATTTGTGCAGGGGAATGACTGTAGCCATCTTTCTTCCATTCCTTGGGCACAAAACCTGACTCAAGCCTGCAATTGAAAAGTGATCCAAGTGGACCAGAGAGGTCGTGTTTCATTAGGCTTGCCACCTAGCTAGTATTTTTCCAGACTATCCGGAAATCAGAATGCTTCTCCAGTAGTCTGAAAAGCACTGTACAAACTCCAATATTCTGTGTAGAAGAGTGGACAGAATAAAAAGCAACCTTTGTCTTTTTTTCACGAAAAGCATCGCTAATGCAATAACTCTACGTAGATTAGGCACATGAAAATGGACTAAAAGGGATGTTCTGCCCTAATGACACATGTGTTTGCATCATACAATGGGCATGAATATGGGTGGAGTATGGTTGGGCATGGGCGGAGTCATGGGCAGAGCAAGGGGCATGACTTTAGTCTGGTTTTCAGCATTGCAAGAGTTGGCAACCCTGTGTTCCATGCTATTTATTAATCATCCCTAGATGTTTGGGGCCCATCAGTGCAGTGTTTATGGCCTTGGAAAGTACACTAATGACCTGTTCTCTAGTAATGGTTTGGAGGGTTGTGTTATATGGTATTTCATTTGGACTATCAGGAGAGGAGTGGGGGATGAAATCTGAGCTGAACCTGTCAGCCAAAAGGTTGACAATGGTTTCCAGTTCAGTGTGGGTGATGGCATTTACAGTAAGTTCTGCGCATTGTTGCATATTTCCTCTGAGGTTATGGACATAGCTGTAAAAAGCTTTTTGGTTGTCCTTTGCCTAAGAAGCTATTTTTTTCTTCAAACATAGCCTTTGAAGTATTAATTAACCCTCTTAGCTGCCTGTTTAGATTGATCAGGGGGTTTTATTATGTATGGCTTTGTTCCTTCTATGCTTGGCTAAGATTTTTTTTTCTTTTGTTGTATAACCGATTGATATTATGATTCCACCAGGGTGGCTTGTCTTTTGATTTTGTCTTATTCTTAATATGAGTGAGCACAGCTCACACTATACAGCTATCAATATGGCTGTTCAGAGGTTTTGTAAATAGCTTTATGTATTCTGTGGTGTTTACTGGGTTTGGGTGTGCTTGGAATTTATCCTAGGTGTTGCTTAGTAGAGAGAGATTAACCTCGGAATAGTTCCTAAAGGTTTTTGGTTTCGCTGGATCCCTGGAATTAATTTTTATTTCAAGTAATACTGCCTTATGGTCAGATCTGATGAGTGAAGATATTTCATTGAGTGAGGAACATTAACCCCCCCCCCCCACATGTTCATGAGTACAAGTTCAAGGATGTTTGTACCCCTGGTAGGACAATGGACCAACTGTTCTAGGATGTTGGCATTAACAAAGTTTAAGAATTGTTGGACTTGTGCATTAGAAGTGGTGTAAAATTCCCAATCTTTAGAGGGGTAGTTGAGCTCTCCCATGAATATCATATTGGGTTGTACGGTGAAGGACTCTAGTACAATGAGATAGGTAGTATGGGATTCCTGGGACATGGAGGGGCACTTTATGTTGCAAGGCTATGGTATACATCCTGTTTATGTCGAGTTGCCCATGTATGAGTTCCAGTGATTCACACATTTTAACTAGTCTGGATATGAGATTAGTCTTAATATGGACTGACACTCTTCCACCTTTAGTTCCCTCTTGTGCAGTAGCTGGTCTAAAGGTGTGAAAGGCATTGCTGGAGTACTATCAGTGACTTTAAATAATTTCTCTGTTACTTAACAGATGTCTACACTCTCCAGAGAGAGGAATGTCTTGTTTAGACTTCTAGCATTGAGCATATCTGATAACTATTTCAGATTGTGCACTAATAAAGACTAAGATAAAATGCATTGTAATGAAGTAAAAATGAGACACTGGAGCTTTCCCTCCAACCCGTTAAAATAGAGGAATTCAATGAATGGGTAGTGAATATTATTTGAGGGTTAATGGGGAAGATTCACAAGGAATAGCTTTTTGATAACAAGTCCAGAGCTCAAAAACCTTTACAACAGTGACTTAAGCAACAGAAAGTAGAAAGTGTTGTTGCCAAACTTAGGAGCCTAAAACAAAAAAAAATAACCAGAGATCCTATATAGGTATTAGAGATATTTCTAAAATTTTATGAAACTTTGTATGAAGTAAAAGAATGTAGAAAACAAGAAAGAGCACAAATGGTACTATTTATGGAAGACTTAATTATGACAAGGTTAGAGGAAGATGAAGCTGAACAACTAATAATTAAGACAGGAGGAGATGAGCTAAATATGGTGATGTGCAATCAAATGACAGGGAAGTCTTTGGGAACAAAGTGAAAGTAGCTGCCGACTAGTCACGACTGAAGTCCCACAGGGTTCGGTCCTGGATCCTCTCCTGTTTGGTATCTACTTCTCTGAAGTCCAGGCCAACACGAAGAGACTCTGGCTGACAAAGTTCTCAGACGATTGCAAGTTGGAAGTTATTATTAACTCCCCAAGTGATGTTGACATCCTACAGGAAGGCCTCACTGAGACCAACGACTGGTGTCAGAACCATGGCTTTAAGCTCAGTGCCAAAAAATGTGTCATCATCCCCTTTGGGAAAAACCCAGTTCCCAGGAATTACCACATCGATGGTAGTCCACTGAACACACACGGCATTATAAGAGACCTGGGAACACAGGTTGACAGCAACCTCTCTTTTGACTACCACATTGCCACTGTGGTCAGAAAGTCCTTCTATGTGGCACATCTCATTACTAAGGGTTTTGGATCCAGGAAGAAAGAGGTCATTGTCTCACTCTACTCTTCCCTCATTAGGCCAGTCACTGAGTACAATGCCCCATTTGGCATGTACCTCACTAAACAACTGCAACAACTGAAGAGGCTGCAAAAGTACCTCACAAAGAGGATTCTAGGCCTTAAACATTTGTCCTATATGGACAGACTCAAAAAACTCCAACTATTCTCTGTCTCATATTGCCTACTTGGAGGCAATCGCTGCTTGACTTACAAAGCCATGTCTGACCCAGCTCTGTTAGAAATGCTACATCTAAAGAAATCCCAATCCCTCCACACCACACACTCCAGAGACCTCGACCTCATTAATCAACAGAACATGCTGGAGGGATAGTTTCATAACCCAGAGATTTCCCATGCTATGGAACAGACTTCCCATACATGTCAAGCAGAGCACCTCACTGGCCCTCTTCAAGAGAAATCTTGATGAGTGGATGGGAAATAGAAAATTCACCCCAGGCATCACTCCAGTGGCTTTACTTGACAGAGGCACTGGGAACTAAGGTCGGGTGGCACAATGCCAGGGTAATCCTATGGGCTAGGCTTGTAAAGACTCCAGGGCCATTAGCCTAGTACACACCTGTGAACCTATGAACAAATGGTATTCATGTGGAAGACTGGAAGTTAGGCAGGAAGTATGTGCTAAAAATAGTTGTATAAGTCCTACTTACCTGTAAGAGTAGTTGTTCCTGGAACACACTGCCTTACTGGTATATGGGTTGTAGTGCCTTGCTGTTGCAGCCTATCAAAGTTCAGAGCTCGTCCTCCTGTCTGTATGTTGGTGTGATAGACCAATGACATCTGAGGACAGGGACTGCCTTTCAGAACCACAAACAGGACCCATTCAGTTTTCTGGGGTCCAGAAGAAAGAGAAGATGGAAACAGAAGTTTGCGAACACCTCCTGTTCCAAACCAAAAAAACACATTCACACGACAAAATAAAATGCTGCTGATCAGAATTCAGCAGCAACTCCAACACCAAACTATATACACCCAGAAATGAGGATGGTGGGTGGGTTATGCCAGTCAGGATGGACATCAGCTGGGTATAACAGCCCTGTGTTTCTTATGCTTAGTCAAACACTCTGCTTGTGCTGCACTGATGATGTCATAACAAGTCCGAAATATGCATATCCACATCTAGTGGAGTTTGGTTTTATTGGCCTGAACTTGTCTATTAAAATGACAAAACAAGTCATGGGCATTCAGAATTGCCAATTAGCTGAAACACCTGGTGTTCATAAGGGTCATTTGCATATATCCCATGTGCCTCTGATTCAAGAGGTTTGAGAGGTCATTCACTGGAAGTTCCAACTTGGCTGGAGTTTTCGTTAAGTTTTTACTTAAACATTTGCTCACCCAGTATTTCTGATACAGTACTCTGTAGGGAGTTTTTAAAATCTGCCAACTCATTACATTTTCAAAACACATGTTCCCAGTTACCTTTCCTCTCTACCACACCTTTAACATTTGTAATCTACCTGAGGAAATATTCTTTGAAGTCTGCATAGGGTATAAAAATACATATACGTGCACTTCCAAGGAAAGATCCTAAACCTTCTGGACTTGGATGCATACTTGGGAACTATGCATATGTCTTCCCATTATTTACATATAAATTGCTTTTCCGTTCCCTTTTTTCAATTTTCTTTAAATTCCTCTGTCTGATTCTTATAGTTATCATGCAATATTTATATACTTCACTAATTATCCCTTTTTAACAGCCCTTCTGCTCTAGATTCAACTAAAAAAAAATTTGCCAGAGCAGATATTCCACTTAAAATTCCCCCATCCCCTTCCCTTTGCCTGTACACTTGAGATCAAGCCCTGGTAGGGAAGGCCATCTCTAGTCTACAATCCAAATGTCTTCTTGGCCTCATCCCACTCTATTACCTTTCCTGCTTGAGTTATTTATTTACAATATCTGGGTTCCTTTGCCAGGTTTTTCCAGTAAATTCCATCCCTCTCTTGTCTATTTTCTGTACCCCTACTTGCAGTCATCTCTATTAGCAAAACCTCCTTTCTCCATTCTCATATTAGCTTAGCTCTTAGAATACTTTCTGTTAATTTATTAATATAATATTCTGTATGGTTGTTATTATTCTCATTAAGGATCTGCATTCAGAATCCCTGTCTCTGTAATTCTTGAACTTCCCCCTTGCTTCATCATCATTCCTTTCCACTTTGAATTATAACCTTCTGCCTGTATTATGCATATGAGCCTTAACTGTATAGTTCTAAAATATCCCTTCAAATCAGGTAAACCTAAACAACCTTGTTCTGTGGAAGAATCTGCTTATCTCACTTAACTATTGCCCTCCTTCCCTCCCAGATAAATTCCTTCAGTTCTTTATTAATTATTGTCCACAACTTCTCCTCGGGTTGATAAACGTATGCCTGATCACATACAAGACTAAAGGGACTAAAATGATTGTCACTACACGTATCTTGCTATCCATAGCCATAAAAATAGTTTCCAGTTTCTCAGTTTTTGTATTATCTTTTGTTTAGTCTCTTCCCACATATCCTTAGCTGCCATAAAAAAGCATTTTTAATCCATACTTCTAAATACTTCATCTTATGTCCTCATAAATATGAGTGTTGCTGAAAAAATTCTTGTGTGGGTATATAATTTACAGCTATAGCCTTTGTTTTATCTTCATTAATTTTATATCCTGAAAAGACTTGAAACTCTCTGAAAATGTTCCACAGCACTGAGATGTCCATTTCTGGATTTATCAGATACAAAATAAAGCCAACTTTTTTTTAGTACCATACCAATTATATCCTTGTATTTCTGAGTCCCTTATTACTTTGCCAATGGCTCTAAACATAAAGCAAACAACAAAGGGGAAAGAGGGCATGCCTGCCTTGTTCCTCTGTTCAAGCACACCTTATCTGAGAGGAACCCTCCCATTTTAATTCTTGACCCAATTCTTCATATATCCTTCTATTTAACCTTATTATTATATCAAGGAATACAAATGCTTCCAATGCCTTACTCATAAAATAAACCAGGAAGGCAGAAAGACAAACTAAAACCAAGTATGTGTGTGGTCCAGAACACAGGTGCAACCAAAAGATAGCTGCACCTGTGTTCTAGGCCACACACACCTGGCCTTACTCATAAAATCCCAGCTTACTCGGTCACATGCTTTCTCTACATCAAGACCCATTAACAACAGAGGTATTTTCTTACATTCTGCTTCCATCTGGATCATCATTTTTCTATTAATGTTGTCAAATCTGTCTCTCATCCACAAAACCACACTGATCCATATCTATCACTTTTGTCAAAATGTTTGCCATTCTTTTAGCTAGTTTAGACATAAACAGTTTATAATCATGGTTTAAAACTGAAATGGATCTTTGTGAATCTGGGTCTGAAGGGTCAACACAGCCATCACAGCTTTCTTCCAAGATATTGGTGCTTCTCCTCCTTTTAAAATACTTTTAAACAAAATCTTCCTGACCTGACCTTTATCACTTTCTTTCCTCTTAATTTCTAAACTTCCTCAGGAATACCATCTGCTGCTGAAGACTTTCCTGAAGATTGATTATACATCACTGTTTTTATCTCATCACTTCCTTTCTTAACTGTCAGTTGCTAAGCCTCATCTACCTCTAATCATGGCATAATTAAGTCTTCCATAAATATTTCCATTTGTACGATTTTTGATTTCTACATTTCTCTGCATTATACACATTTTCATAAAATTTCAGGAAAATCTCTAAAACCTCTACAGGATCTATGATTAATTTTCTTGTTATAGGTATCCTAAGTTTGGTGAAACCCCCTTCAATGCTCTGTTGCCTCAGTCATGCTAAAAGTGTTTGTGCTCTGGAGTTTTTCTCAAAAAATAGTTGCTTAACTGCAATCTTTCAAAATTCTTGCATATTTTCCAGATATTCCCCTATTTTCTCTTTAGCACTTTTCATTTGCTCCTCTTGTTCAGTGAGACTCCCCCTTATTCTGCAGTACTTTAACCTTTGTCAGCCTGTCTAAGTAATTTTTATTACTTCTTAACCATATCTCTTTCTCTGTTATTTCAATCCTATTTTTAAACTCCATTTTCATTTTATCCCAGTCACTAACTATGACTTCTGAAGATATTTCTATCTTCCCTAATAACTCTCAAATAATTTCCACTACCCATTCCTTAAATTCTTCTTTTTAACAGGTAGGTGGGAAAGCACCAATGTCTTATTTTTTCTTCATTACCTTGCATTTTTATCTTAGTTGTTATTGGTGCATAATCAGAAATAATTATTGGATGTGTTTGTTGAAGCTTTCAATTAAATATAATTTCTATCAAGTCTAGCCCAGTTATTTCACCTCAGGTAATAATATGTAAATTCTCTGCAAGTTCCTACTACTGAAGTCACATCTTTCACACCAAATATTTTCATAAATTTCTTCAGAAATATACCCTCTTTTGTTATATTGTCCCTTCTAGGTCCCCCAATATATTCTCACTATTACAAATCAAAATCTAGTCCCCACCTATAAATAATATTCCCTGATGAAAGCTGATTATTTCTCCCTAATATTCTTAAGCTCCATTATAGCAGGTTTTGGTGGAATATGAATACATACCATTGTAATTCTCCTCCTTTGCCAGTAGACCCATACTACCACAAATCTACCATTTCTATATTTTTCCTTCATCTATCACTACTGGAGCCCCCACCCCCAGTAGCCATCTAAATAGTCCCCTTTTCCTCTGCCCCTGATATTCAGATGAATATCTGTTCTGAAATCCTCTCTTTATCAAACTCTCATGCTCATTTCTTTCCAAATGTGTCTCCTGTAGCATTGCTATTTATACTCAGCATTTCTTAATATAATTCAATAAGCTTTCCTTTTTATCAATATCTGGAAGGCCATTCACTTTCTGGAATAATATGGACAGCATAGCCATCATGATAAAAAGCTATTGTTACTACCTATTATACATAACAGTTGTTTTTAATGTGTATTTTCAGCTTTTGTGTTACATGTATATACTAATATTTGGCAGGCAGATATTTCATACAATTGTTTCTTCTCATCTCCATTTGAACCTATGTCACACTTTTAAATCTTTTTCTTTAATAAATATAAAAACAATAAATTAATACAAAACACTCCCATCCCATATTAAATTGGAACAAACATACAAAACTATGTACATCTTCAAAACATTAAGTTTAACCTTCCAGAAGGGAAATATTGCCCCAAATTAACAACTACACCTACAGGCATTATCTAACCTAAAATTAAGGTTATCCATGCTAAAGTGCATGCTACAGAATGTGCTCCCACTTACACTGGTTGCTGTTTGTTCTTTTCTCATCTCTCTTCCCATCCCAGATATGAAAAAACAGCTTGCATGCTTTCAGGAAACATTAACTTTCAGCCCTAAGAATACATGCACTGTCTATCTTTAAATTAAATTAAATTGTACACTGTTCTCTCTTATTTTATTTACTGAGTGTTAAACATATTCCTTAGATACAGTCAGACATTTTTGATATACAGTCAGACAATTTTGATATACATGAATGTTTAAGGGGGTAGTTTTGGCAACATTTTTACAGTTCTCACCCAATAAGTAATTGAAAAGTATTCCACAGATTTCCAGATATCAGCAATTGCACAGTCACAAACCATGTCAGTTTCATTGCATGATTAGTCTTTGATGGAGCTCCTATTATGCCTAAAAAATGCATTGTTATTAGTCTTTGATGGAGCTCCTATTATGCCTAAAAAATGCATTGTTGGTATCAGTGACTAGTATCTCCAGGTCATGACATATTTTTAATATTTGCATATTGCCTTCCAGTTTACAGTTCCTCTGAGTATACTGCTCTTTTTGCACTGATTATATGTATTAATATTGTAATTTGTACCAATGCTTTAAATTTCCCAGCCTTGCCAAAACCATTTCCAGCTCCTCCACTCACTTGCCTATGTATTGTCCTTATTGCACATATACTGGATTTTCATTTCATTTATATTAGTTTGCATTTTTTCTTGTCCTAAATGTATTGTTGTACTGCTTACAAATAGGTGCACTTTTGCTTCCATTTAGTAAGCCATATGACAGATGAAAAACTACATTTAATTCTAGCACTGACTCTTGAGGCATCCACTTAAAAGCTACTTTACCTGCCAGGAGGTACTTACTGCTTACTGTTATTCTGTACTTTGTTGCACAGCCACTTACCCTGATTTATATTCCCCAAGTCTTTCACTCTGGGATACACCACCCTAGAATATTCTTGTCTGTTTAATAATCCAGGATGAGGGTCTTAATACAGCTGCCTGCACTTTAACTAGGCATATGATAAACTTTAGTTTTATTCTTTCACCCAGACTCATTTCTTGGCAAAGTGTTGGCTTACTGAAACACGTTATGGGTTCTTCCACAGCTTCTTCCCTTGGAGCCTTGGAGTGGGGAGGTAGTCTCCCTAAAATTATGCAGTGTGGTAGGATATATATTGCTTACCTATATGCTAGACATTATCATCAGGTAGTGATTCTTTATATTAGTGTACAGTAATGCTCACTGTTAGCCACATTTGTTGTTTTCATAAGGAAAATTCCCTCATAGAGTTCCATCAGTTCCTATACTATATGTACATCCCCATGCACCCCAACCTCTGCCACAGATGTCATATATGAGTGGGCATTAGTGAAAGCTGCCCCCCTCATCCTAACAATCCATGTAGACTCTAAGTCTTCAGTCTTGTTAACTATGTCACCTAATCTGGAGCTCTCTGATATTCTACCAATGATCAGAGAGCTCCAGAGTAGATGAGGGGGGACTCGAGGCATGGTCTTAACGAGTCTATACCCCTGAGACTTAGACTTAAAAATAGACCCCTTAGGAGATAGTGCAGCTTTCACTAATGTGTTTATGTTTTATTATGTTTTTATGTGCTATTAAATTAAGTGCTGATATTTTGTATGTACTATGCTTTTAAATAGTGATTGGAATGTATCATGTGACTGTTACCTTAGTGCTTTATAGGAGGTGTGTTTTACTGTGCTTTTTAAACACCTGATGAAGCTATTGTAGTAAAAGCGCTTGTGTTCTGTGCACTGTTAGTAAAATCTTTTAGTACTGGATACTGTCGTCGTGTCTGTGTCTGTTTCTTATTGGATTTATTCATTTTTGACTTTCATTGACACAGCATTTGAGCCTGCTTCAGTGGTATTTCTTTTAATTCTTGTCTGTCAGAGTATGACACAGTTTGATATGGCTTTTTTCTGCACTTCTTACGGATTGTATGGTATTTGGTCTATTGGTTTAAATAGAGTTTTCCAATTTAGAAACATATTATTGAAGTACTGCCCTTTACCAACTTTGTCAGGTTATTTTATGGAATACCACCTTGGCTATCCCCTGTGTGGTCAACACCATTTAATCTATATGGTTAACAGATGTGCGAGATTGGCAATTCCCAGGTAGGGGAATTTTCCCTTTCCCTAGGGATTGTGTCATCTCAGAGTTAGTATATCTAATTAGCAAGGGGTGAAGGGGGGCATGTCCTCCTGCAAAATACTTGGATTGCTCCTCTCCAGGGTTATATGTGGGCCATGCACAGACTATGTAGGCATTTGTAGTTATTTTCACATCAGTATTCTTTACATCTGTGTAGGTACATGATTATTGTAGTGCCCTATACTTATATGCATACACACACACACACACATATATATATATATATATATATATATATATATATATATATATATATATATATATATATATAAAGAGAGAGAGAAAGAGAGAAACATTGCAGGCAGTGCAGACACATGACACATCTAGGTGAAAAGCATCAGGTTATAGTGTTATAGTCTGTTGTCTAAAAAGGATTATACTGGGTTACAAACTATAAGATGTAGACAAACTTTAGAAAAAAGAAAAACGGAGTGCACAACAGTCTAAATAGCCAAAGCCTTAACGCAATTTTAATAATTCCACATACAAACAGCGTTTTCGCTACTGAAAAAATGTAGCTTCATCAGAGGCAAACAAACACAGAAAAAGGCGCCAAACAAAATTTATACTAGTGGCAGCCTAATTAAAATCAGCTGGTAAATGTTACATCACTTCCTTGCACGACTAAAATATCAACAAATACATATTACTAAAGCTGATTAAGCCAATGGCTACAACATCTTAACCTTCCATCAGACACAAATTAATAAAAATGCTATTCAAACATATAAAACTTTAATAAATGTAGTCTTAATGTATTATAAAAAACCATTCATAAAAAATTAGTTTAAAAATGTTTAAAAAATTTTTTGCTTAAATTCATAATGCATGTTTTAAATTCATTAACTATACCAGTTTTAGGTTTATGTATAACTAAAAATATGTATATATATATATATATATATATACACACAAATCGCACTGTATATCAAATCTATTACAAACTATAACAATTATTCAAACAACTCAGAATAAGAGAACATATAAATAAACTGCAACAATATTTTGAGTAACTCTGTGATGTCAGTCAGTCCTTGGTCAGTGATCAAGAAGCCTGAACCCTCACCCTTGACACTAGAGAGGGATGTTCACTTGGAACAAAAATGGATACACCCAGTATTTCCAGATGCAGCTCTCAGCAACAAGCAGAATTTCCCTTAAGAGCACACAGGGAATGCACTCAGTCTGGGGGCTGGTGTTTCTCCTCTCTCTCCAGATCAGCAAAAGTTGGGGTGGTTTAGGCTGCCCACCATGGGTTCCCCTATATCGATGTACAGCACTAGGTATCCCCTTCCTGTGCAGTGATGCCCTGTTTGCTAAGTAGAGATCCCCTATTTCCCCAGCTCATCTGCAGTGTTACACTCTTGATCTGCCACCCAGATTATCATGCCCTCTGGCAAAGTGCTAAGGGCTTGTTCCTAAACCAAAAGGACTCCTAGCCCCTGAAACGTGGTGACCTGCCATACACTCACCCACCTCTGAATATAAATACTTAACTCAGCAATATAATCACACACACTTTCATCTGCATTGCTTCTATGCTCATGCAATTTTTTCCATACACTTCAGGAATTAACTTAAAACATTCAAGTAAACATTTCTTTACTTTATCATAGTTTAAACAATCAATATCAGGCAATTTAGAAACAGCAGTTACAGCTTTACCATGGAGTAAGGGGATCAGGAACCTTACCCAGAGCCCTAGGTCAACATTATACTGTTTACATACTCTTCCAAATACACAAATAAAAGTTTCAAAATTATCACCCTCTGTAAATGGTGGAAGAAATTTACTGACCTTTCATTGCTTCTGGGGCATTTGGTTAGTCCCTTCCCTATTATCTCTATGGCTCTGGTGAAGAGTCAGGATCTCCTTCTCATGTTGATGCTGCTTCTCGTTTTCTTCAGCCTTTAAATACCACCGTCTTTCTGCTGATTCTACATTCGCCTCCAAATGCTGCAGTCTCTCTGCTGATTCTAATTCCAGACATTTGGCCTCCAGTTCAAGTTTCTAACTCCAGACAGATTTTTAAGTCTTCTGCAGTGAAGGTTGACTGTCCTGTTTCTGAGGGGTGTACATCCCCATCACCAAACTGGTTGTCCTCCTGGTTGCTGATCTGAGCTGTGACTAAGGCTGAAATAATTTCCTCTTTAGTTAGGTTGGCATAAACCAGTCCTTTGGCTTCATGCATCTTAGCCAACTGGTTCTTCATCAGCTCCTTTGCTGACATCTTTGCCTGCTTTCCCTGACTAAACTAAACTAACAAAAAATAATTAAAACTGTGAATGGTTACCATGTGGCTGCTGAGAATACACACCTTCAGTGACAACTGCCTTGCAGGGTACAGAAGTTCAGTTAATATCCCACCACTGCCACTAGTACGTGACATCCCCACTCTGGGCCAGTAATCAAGGAACCTGAATCCTCACCACTGACACTGGAGAGAGACATTCACTTCGAACAGAAATGGGTACACTAAGTATGTTCAGATGCAGCTCTCTGCATCAGCCACAATTTCCCTTAAGAACACACAGGCAATACACTCTGTCTGGGTGCTGGTGTTCCCTCTCTCTCTCCAGATCAGCAAAAGACTCCCCACTGGAACAGATATAAAGTTGAGTCCTCAGCTGAGTGTCAAAGCCAAGTCTTCTGCCACTATCTGTATGAATCCAGTGCTTCATGTCCCTTCTCCAGTCAGCTGATACACACACACACACACACACACACACACACACACACACACACACACACACACACACACACACACACACACATACACGCACACACCTGGGAAAGGCTGGTGCAGATTTACTAGCTATGCCCCCTTCTGATCAGACTATAAGGTAGTTATACCACCATCATACACTCCAAAGCCAGCTACTCTAAAGCTTTTGCAGGGGTATCCAATTATACTGAGTGAAATTAATACTGATGCAAATGGTAGTTTGACCAACAGCAAGGCTTTCAAAAGTAGCCAGAGCTGTAACAAAATATATACAAGTACTCTCAGAGATTAAAATATTCTCTAAAAGACCAGCCACAATGAAAAGTTTAAATATATTTAATAAGAAATAAGAAAAGAACAGGAAAATACTAAATATCTATTTACAGCAGACACTAGAGTTTCAATCACATGAAATATTAAAATAACACAGATGAATAGATTCACACAGATACAGAAAAAAAACCAGTACTTAATTAACCTCAATATATTTTCCTGACTGATCTAAAGACTTGCTATCCCCTGGTTCACTTACTAGAGCAAGGCGAGATGAAACAGGTGAAGGGTCCTTTTCTGTTAGGTTCCAAAAATGGACTGCAATGAGACTTCAGTCTCACCCAGTATTAAAATATCATTTTAGTGACGGATTACAGAATGACATCACATACATCTTGTCATCTGACTTCTGTTTCCCATGCTACCTCTTGGCTAGAAGCTGTCACGAATTAGCACATAGGTGTCACTAATACACACACACACACACACACACACACACACACACACACACACACACACACACACACACACAGCCTTGCTAAGATCTGCTGCAACTCCTGGAAGTCATAAAATAATTTCAAACTTCCACCCTTCCAGAGCAGTAATTAATTCACCCCAAAGACATTGCAGAAAGCTTCCTAGTATAAACTTTGTGTCTCTGGATGCATTGAGAACTATAACATGCAATCTTTATGGCCTAAGCCAAGTAGTTTAATTTCAAACTCCTTTCAAAGATAGGTGGATTGAGATTAACCTCTTCTCTTCCAGTATCCTTTGCTAAAACATATATATTTAAACAGTTACAGTAATACATGTATATTTCTTTCTCTGTCCAGCAGAGCACACTGTTGGTACATTTTTAACACAAGCAGCTTTACAGCTAATTTTTTCAACACAAACAACTGAACAAATTAGTTTGATATGCAAATGACATATAATTCTTTAGAAAATTCCAGCTAGCTGTGCTGGCATATGTTACACATCCGCTGCCCTACTTCTCCAGGCATAGCTGGCAATACCTCACATTGTCACATCTCTGCCCCGTTTGAAGACTCAAGCTAGTTTTTCCAAGTGACCCTTGAGAAACATTGCTTGAGAGGAATGAGCCTGTCGGAGAACATCTTAACCCATGCCCTGTCTTGAAAGGCCATCTGCACTGGCATAGCTGACCCCACTACAGTGCTGCACTGTCATGTCATATGCCTGCACCCCTAGGCTCCACCTTAGTAACTTGGCATTTTGCTTGCTGGTTGGCTCAATGTAGCTATAGATTCCCCTCAGACTTCTCCTTCCATCTGCTGCAAATACTTAGCACAAGGGCCTCCCCATCGTGGTAAGGCTTCATCATGTTAACATGGTACAATTTTTACCCCTGCCTCCTGCCTAGCAGTTCTACTACATAGTTAACATCACTGGCCTTCCTTACCACTTTGAAAGGTCCCTTCCAAGCCATCTGCAAGTTATTGTGTCTGACAGGGATGAGAACATAACCTGCCGTCCCACAGCATACTCTTGGCTCGAGCATTCCTATTATAGGAAACTTTTTTCTGCTGTTGGGCTCCTGCCAGGTTCTCCTGGGCCAAGCCCATGAGCTCCCTAAGCCTTGTCCTGAGGTTTAGGCCATATGCCACAACAGACTCCTTGTGGGATTCACACTTACCCTCCCACTCATCACGATTCAAATCTAAAGGCCCCCACACCATATGCCCATACAGCAACTCAAAGGGTGAAAAACCTGTGGATTTCTGGGGTATTTCTCTGTATGCAAACAGCAGATGTGGAAAATATTTGTCCTGTTCTGTCTCTTAAACTGGTCTGCAAATGCCTGTAGCATGGTCTTTAACATGGAGTTTAACCTCTGCACAAGACCATTAGTCTGTGGATGGTACGGGGTGATCTTTAGGTGCTTTACCCAGCAGTGCTTTCACAGACAAGCCAGTAGGTCTGACATGATATTGGCCCCTCTGGCGATCTTTCTCTCAGGAAACCTACCCTGACGAAAATCTCTTACAAAGCATTTGTCACATTTCTCCCTATATGGAGGACAGAGCCACCACCTCAGGTTATCTAGTAGCATAATCTACTGCCAACAGGGCATACTTTTTCCCTGTGGAGCTTGGGGTACTCAGAGGCCCCACAGTATCTATAGCTACCTTCTGAAACTGCTCCTCAATCACAGGCAAAGTCATCAAAGGAGCCTTGTACCATACTACGTCTCTTGTTATGCGTTATGGATGGGTATGGCTAGAAGTGTAAAAATGTAGGCACTGGGCACTACCAACTGCTGTCTTACCTCACCCTCTAGCCCTCCCACAGGGGTCCACTTCTATACAGTAACCCTTTGTTCCAGTATACAGACTCCTTTTCCTTGAGAATCAGATGCTTCCCTAGCTACCTCCGTCAAGCATCTTAGTATAGTATCCAAGAGCTGAGCCTATCTAAACTCTGTCTTTCTGACCCTTCCCAGCTCCCTTTCCAGAGGAAGCCTGGTATCCTCTGACAGCTGTGCCTCACTGTCAGCCTGGGTGATACCACTGACATCTACCCTTGCAGTCACTCTGTCCAAGGGAGCACCAGTACCTACCAGCAGCTGTGGATCACCTTCAGGCTCACTGCAACAGGGTAGTTCCCTCCCTGAAATAGCCAAATCATCAGCCCTGGCTTCAAGTATGATGTCTGTATCTGCATGTAACTGCATGCACACAAGGTAATACATTATCAAAATCATTCCCTATCAAGACATCTGCAGGGATATCCTCAGACATACCTACTTGCTTGCTTCCTTTTTCACCCCCCCAGTCAAGGCGAACCCTGGCCAAAGGCATTTGGAAATGGGTTCCTCCTAAAGCTCTGACTGGAGTGGAATGCCCACGCAAGTACTGCTTCTCTTTAACCACTGCAGGCTTCACAATGGTTATGTCCGAGACTGTGTCTGTCTTAGCCATGACCTGTTTTCTGTACACTAAGATAGGATATAACCTCTGGTGATAGTTTGGTACTGTTGTTTTCTCCAGACAACTTACCACTGACATACTGTCATTCCCTTTGCTGGCTCCCTCACTTTTTGTTCCCCACTTTGCCTTCATGGACATCTATATGATACAGGGCCCCACTGGTTACATTTAAAACATTTCACCCTTGATCCTAGCTGTGCACCTGGCTTCCCCTGTTACTGGTGGACTTTGGTGGGGTGATCTAGACTGCCCACCATGGGTTCCCTTATATCCATGTGCAGCACTGGGTATCCCTTCCTGTGCAGTGATGCCCTGCTTGGTAAGTAGAGATCCCCTATTTCCCCCGCTCATCTGCAGAGTTACACTCTTGATCTGCCACCCAGATTGTCATGCTCTCAGGCCAAGTGCTAATGGCTTGTTCCCTCACCAAAAAGTCTGCTAGCCCCTCAAAAGTGGTGACCTACCACCCACTCAGCCACTTCTGAATATAAATGCTTAACTCAGCAATATAATCACATGCACTTTCATCTGCATTGCTTCTCTGCTCATGCAACTTTTTTCTGTATGCCTCAGGTGTTAACTTAAAATATTCAAGTAAACATTTCTTTACTTTATCATAGTTTAAACAATCAATATCAGAGAATTTAGAAACAGCAGTTACAGCTTTACCATGGAATAAGGGGTTAGGAACCTTACCCAGAGCCCTTGGTCAACATTATACTGTTTACATACCCTTCCAAATACATGAATAAAAGTATCAAAATTATTAACCTCTGTAAATTGTGGAAGACATTTTTTGACCTTTTATTGCTACTGGGGTTTGGTTATTCCCTTCCCCATTACCTCCATGGCTCTCGAGAAGAATCAGGGTCTCCTTCTCATGTTGATGCTGCTTCTCATTTTCTTCAGCCTCTAAACACCACAGTCTTTCTGCTGATTCTACTTCAGCCTCCAACTGCTGCAGTCTCTCTGCTGATTCTAATTCCAAACATTTGGCCTCCAGTTCAAGTTTCTAACTCCAGACAGGTTTTTAAGTCCTCTGAGGTGAAGTTTGACTGTCCTATTTCTCAGGGGTATACATCCCCATCACCAAACTGGTTGTCCTCCTGGTTGCTGGTCTGTGCTGTGACTAAGGCTGAAATAATTTCCTCTTTAGTTAGGTTGGCATAAACCAGTCCTTTGGCTTCATGCATCTTGGCCAACTGGTTCTTCGTCAGCTTGCCATAATCCTTTGCTGACATCTTTGTCTGCTTTCCATGACTAAACTAAACTAACAAAAAATAAATAAACCTTTGAATGTTTACCATGTGGCTGCTGAGAATGCACACCTTCAGTGACAACTGCCTTATAGGTTACAGAAGTTCAATTAATTTCCCGCCACTGCCACCAGTATGTGACATCCTCACTCTGGGCCAGTAATAAAGGAACCTGAATACTCAAAACTGACACTGGAGAGGGACATTCACTTTGAACAGAAATGGATTCACCCAGTATTTCCAGATGCAGCTCTCTGTGTCAACCACAATTTCCCTTAAGAACACACAGGCAATACACTCCGTTTGGGTGCTGGTGTTCCCCCTCTCTCTCCAGATTAGCAAAAGACTCCCCACTGGCACAGATATAGATTTGAGTCCTCAGCTGAGTGTCAATGCCAAGTGTTCTGCTACTCTCTATGAATCTAGTGCTTCATGTCCCTTCTCCAGTCATCACACACACACACACACACACACGCACACACACACACACACACACACACACACACACACACACACACACACAGACTATAAGGTAGTTATACCACCATCAGTCACTTCAAAGTCAGCTACTCTAAGGCTCTTTCAAGGGTATCCAATTATACTGAGTGAAATTAATATTAATGCAAATGGTAGTTTGACCAACAGCAAGGCTTTCAGAAGTGGCTGGAGCTGTCACAAAATATATACATGTACTCCAGAGATTAAAATATTCTCTAAAAGACCAGCCACAATGAAAAGTTTAAATATATTTAACAAGAAATAAGAAAATAACAGGAAAATACTAAATATCTATTTACAGCAGACACCAGAGTTTCAATCACAGGAAATATTAAAATAACACAGATGTCTAGATTCAGACAGATACAGAAAAAACAGTACTTAATTAATCTCACTATATTTTCCTGACTGATCTAAAGACTTGCTATCCCATGGTTCACTTACTAGAGCAAGGCAAGATGAAACAAATGAGGGGTTCTTTTCTGTTAGGTTCCAAAAACAGACTGGAATGAGACTTCAGTCTCACCTAGTATTAAAATATAATTTTAGTGATGGATTACACAATGACATCACATACATCTTGTTGTCTGACTTCTGGTTCCCATGCTATCCCTTGGCTAGAAGCTGTCACACACACACACAGCCTTGCTAAAATCTGCTGCAACTCCTGGAAGTCATAAAATAATTTCAAACTTCCACCCTTCCAGAACAGCAATTAATTCACCCCAAAGACAATGCAGAAACATTCCTAGTACAAACGTTATGTCTCTGGATGCATTGAGAACTGTAAGATGCAATCTTTATGGCCTAAGCCAAGTAGTGTAATTTCAAACTCTTTTCAAAGTTAGGTGGATTGAGATTAACCTCTTCTCTTCCAGTATCCTTTGTTAAAACATATATATTAAACAGTTACAGTAATACATGTATATTTCTTTTTCTGTCCAGCAGGGCACACTGTTGGTACATTTTTTAACACAAGTAGCTTTACAGCTACATTTTTAAACACAAACATCTGAACAAATCAGTTTGATATGCAAATGACATATAATTCTTTAGAAAATTCCAGCTAGCTGTGCTGGCATATGTTACACATCCACTGCCTTACTTCTCCAGGCATAGCTGGGAATACCTCACATTGTCACATCTCTCCCCCCTTTGAAGACTCAAGCTAGTTTTTCAAGCGACCATTGAGAAACATTGCTTGAGAGGAATGGGCCTGTATGAGAATATCTTAACTCATGCCCTGTCTTGAGAACCCATCTGCACTGGCATAGCTGGCCCCACTACAGTTCTGCACTGTCATGTCATATGCCTGCACCCCTAGGCTCCACCTTAGTAACATGGCATTTTGCTGGCTGGTTGGCTCAATGTAGCTATAGATCCCCCTCAGACTCCTCCTTCCATCTGCTGCAAATACTTAGTACAAGAGCCTCCCCATCATGGTAAGGCTTCATCATGTTAACATGGTACAATTTTTACCCCTGCCTCCTGCCTAGCAGTTCTACTGTATAGTTAATATCACTGACCTTCCTTACCACTTTGAAAGGTCCCTTCCAAGCTGCCTGCAGGTTATTGTGTCTGACAGGGATGAGAACATAACCTGCCATCCCACAGCATACTCTTGGCTCGAGCATTCCTATTATAGCAGACTTCTTTCTGCTGTTGGGCTCCTGCCAGGTTCTCCTGGGCCAAGCCCATGAGCTCCCTAAGCCTTGTCCTGAGGTTTAGGCCATATGCCACTACAGACCCCTTGTGGGAATCACACTTACCCTCCCACATATCATGACTCAAATCTAAAGGCCCCCTCACCATATGCCCATACAGCAACTCAAAGGGGGAAAAACCTGTGGATTTCTGGTGAATTTCTCTGTATGCAAACAGCAGATGTGGAACATATTTGTCCCATTCTGTCTCTTAAACTGCTCTGCAAATGCCCATAGCATGGTGTTTAACATAGAGTTTAACCTCTCCACAAGACCATTAGTCTGAGGATGGTAGGCGGTGATCTTTAGGTGCTTTACCCCGCAGTGCTTTCACAGAGAAGCCAGTAGGTCTGACATGATATTGGCCCCTCTGGCAGTCAGTCTTTCTCTCGGGAAACCTACCCTGCCGAAAATCTCTTACAAAGTAGTTGTCACCTCCTCTGCCTAGATGGAGGACAGAGCCACCACCTCAGGTTATTTAGTAGCATAATCTACTACCACCAGGGCATACTTCCTCCCTGTGGAGCTTGGGGTACTTCGAGGCCCCACAGTATCTATAGCTACCTTTTGAAACTGCTTCTCAGTCACATGCAAAGTCATCAAAGGAGCCTTGTACTTGTCTCCTCCTTGCCTACATTTTGGGACTGCTCACAGGTCCTGCAGTACCCTGTTACATCCTTTACAATCCCAGGCCAGTGAAAGTTCTGCATAATATGTCTCTTGGTATGCTTTATTGATGGAGTATGGCTAGAAGTGTAAAAATGTAGGCACTGGGTACTACCAACTGCTGTCTTACCTCACCCTCTAGCCCTCCCACAGGGGTCCACTTCTATACAGTAACCCTTTGTTCTAGTATACAGACTCCCCTTTTCCTTGAGAATCAGGCGCCTCCCTAGCTACCTCCCTCAAGCATCTTAGTATAGTGTCCAAGAGCTGAGCTTGTCTAAACTCTATCTTTGTGATCCTTCCCAGCTCCCTTTCCAGAGGAAGCCTGGTATCCTCTGACAGCTGTGCCTCACTGTCAGCCTGGGTGCTACCACTCACCTCTACTGTTGCAATCACTCTGTCCAAGGGAGCACCAGTACCTACCAGCAGCTGTGGATCACCTTCAGGCTCACTTCTACAGGTTAGTTCCCTCCTTGAAATACCCACCTCACCAGCCCTGGCTTCAGGTATGAGGTCTGTCTCTGCATGTAACAGCATGCACACACAGTAATACATTATCAAAATCATTCCCTATCAAGACATCTGCAGGGATATCCTCAGACATACCTACTTGCTTGCTTCCTTTTCCACCCTCCCAGTCAAGGTGAACCCTGGCCAAAGGCATTTGGAAGTGGGTTCCTCCTAAAACTCTAACTGGAGTGGAATGCCCACGCAAGTACTTTTTCTCTTTAACCACTGCAGGCTTTACAATGGTTATGTCAGAGACTGTGTCTGTCTTAGCCATGACCTGTTTTCCATCTACTAAGATTGGATATAACCTCTGGTGATAGTCTGTTACCCCTGTTGTCTTCAGACAACTTACCATTGACATATTGTCATTCCCATTTGCTGGTTCCCTCAGCTTTTTTTACCCACTTTGCCTCCATGGCTCCACTGGTTGCATTTAAAACATTTAACCCTTGATCCTGGCTGTGTACCTGAGCTAGTGGTTTCCCCTGTTACTGGTGGACTTTGTTGGGGTGGTTTAGGCTGCCCACCATGGGTTCCCTTATATCTATGTACAGCACTAGGTATCCCCTTCCTGTGTAGTGATGCCCTGCTTGCTAAGTAGAGATCCCCTATTTCCCCCGCTCATCTGCAGAGTTACATTCTTGATCTGCCACCCAGATTCTCATGCCCTCAGGCAAAGTGCTAATGGCTTGTTCCCTCACCAAGAGATCTGCTAGGCCCTCAGAAGTGGTGACCTGCCACCCACTCACCCACCTCTGAATATAAATGCTTAACTCAGCAATATAATCACACCCACTTTCATCTGCATTGCTTCTATGCTTTAGGTATTAACTTAAAACATTCAAGCAAACATTTCTTTACTTTATCATAGTTTAAACAATCAATATCAGAGAATTTAGAAACAGCAGTTACAGCTTTACCATGGAGTAAGGGGGTTAAGAACCTTACCCAGAGCCCTTGGTCAACATTATACTGTTTACATACCCTTCCAAATACATGAATAAAAGTATCAGAATTATCACCCTCTGTAAATGGTGGAAGAAATTTATTGACCTTTTATTGCTTCTGGGATTTAGTTATTCCCTTCCCCATTACCTCCATGGCCCTTGCGAAGAGTCAGGATCTCATTCTCATATTGATGCTGCTTCTCATTTTCTTCAGCCTCTAAACACCACAGTCTTTCTGCTGATTCTTTTTCAGCCTCCAAATTCTCCAGTCTCTCTGCTGATTCTAATTCCAAATATTTTGCCTCCATTTCATGTTTCTAACTCGAGACAGATTTTTAAGTCCTCTGAGGTGAAGGTTAACTGTCGTTTTTCTGAGGGGTGTACATCCCCATCACCAAACTGGTTGTCCTTCTGGTTGCTGGTCTGAGCTGTGACTAAGGCTGAAATAATTTCTTCTTTAGTCAGGTTGGCATAAACCAATCCTTTGGCTTCATACATCTTGGCCGACTGGTTCTTCGTCAGCTTGCCATAGTCCTTTGCTGACATATTTGTCTGCTTTCCCTGACTAAACTAAACTAACAAAAAATAAATAAAATGGTTATGATAATGAAACTCTGAATTTTTACCATGTGGCTGCTAAGAATACACACCTTCAGTGACAACTGCCTTACAGGGTACAGAAGTTCAATTAATACCCTGCCACTGCCACCAGTATATGACATCTTAACTCTGGGCCAGTAATAAAGGTACCTGAATCCTCACCACTGACACTGGAGAGGGACATTCACTTGGAACAAAAATAGATACACCCAGTATTTCCAGATGCAGTCTCTGCATCAAGCACAATTTCCCTTAAGAGTTCACAGGCAATACACTCAGTCTGGGTGCTGGTGTTCCCTCTCTCTCTCTCTCTCTCTCCAGATCACCAAAAGACTCCCCACTGGCACAGCTATAGAGTTGAGCCCTCAGCTGTGTGTCCAAGCCAAGTCTTCTGCCACTCTCTCTATGAATCCAGTGTTTCATGTCCCTTTTCCAATCAGCCGACACACACACACACACACACACACACACACACACACACACACACACACACACACACACACATACACACACACACACACACACACACACACACACACACACACACACACATGGGAAAGGCTGGTGCAGATTTACTAGCTATGCCCCCTTCTGCTCAGACTATAAGATAGTTATACCAACACTAGACATTCCAAAGCCAGCTACTCTAAGGTTCTTGCAAGGGTGCCCAATTATACTGAGTGAAATTAATATTAATACAAATGGTAGTTTGACGAACAGCAAGGCTTCCAGAAGTGGCCAGAGCTGTCACCAAATATATACATGTACTCTCTGAGATTAAAATATTCTCCAAAAGACCAGCCACAATGAAAAGTTTAAATATATTTAATAAGAAATAAGAAAAGAACAGTAAAATACTAAATATCTATTTACAGTAGACACCAGAGTTTCAATCAGAGGAAATATTAAAATAGCACAGATGAATAGATTCACACAGATACAGAAAAAACAGTACTTAAATAATCTCACTATATTTTCCTGACTGATCTAAAGACGTGCTGTCCTTTAGTTCACTTACTAGAGCAAGGCAAGATAAAACAGGTGAGGGACCCTTTTCTGTCAGGTTTCAAAAACAGACTGCAATGAGACTTCAGTCTGACCTAGTATTAAAATATCATTTTTAGTGATGGATTACAGAATGTCATCACATACATCTGGTCATCTGACCTTTGGTTCTCATGCTATCCCCATTGGCAGGAAGCTGTCAGGATTTAGCACGTTTCAGTGACACACACACACACACACACACACACACACACACACACACACACACACACACAGAGCCTTGCTAAGATCTTCTGCAACTCCTGGAAGTCTTAAAAGAATTTCAGACCTCCACCCTTCCAGAATAGGAATTAGTTCATCCCAAAGACATTGCTGAAAGCTTCCTAGTACAGACTTTTTGTCTCTGGCTGCATTGAGAACTGTAAGATACAGCCCGGAATTCAATAACACCTACACTAGGTGTACATTAAGTGTACACAGTTCTGAGTGAACAGACAACACAGACATATCTCACACCTTCTTCTTGATAATTTTAGTTTTCCTAGTGATATTCTTGCAGATTTAAATATTGACAGGGATTCATAAAGGCAGCCGTGAAGTGTAGACTGCATGTACACTTAGTGTAATCTTTATGAGTGACTAGAAAGCACAAAAAATGTGATAAGAATATTCTTGAATACATATGGTGTATGTGCACTTAGTGTACTCTTAGTGTAGGCTTTATTGAATCTGGTCCACAATCTTTATGGCCTAAGCCAGGTTATTTATATATTGGGATTTTAAATATCAACTGACAGTTTCTTTGCTTTTTTTCTGATGAAGTCTAACGATTTTTGTTGGACAAAAAAACATGTTTATTGAGCATTTAAATAAACTTAGTGGGTTTGAAGTGTTTCCGCTTTGGAGCTGTTTTTGTAACAGTTTATTTTCAAAGTTAGGTAGCTTGAGATTAACCTCTTCCCTTCCAGTATTCTCAATTACAACATATACATTTAAGCAAATACAGTAATACATTTATATTTATTTTTCTGTCTAGCAGGGCACATTGTTAGCACTTGTTTAACACATGCAGCTTTACAACTATTTTTTTCAACACAAGCATCTGTACAAATCAGTTTGATATACAAATGACATATAATTCTTTACAAACTTTCAGCTAGCTGTGCTAGCATATGTTACACATCAACTGCCCTACTTCTCCTGGCATAGCTGGCAATATCTCGCATTATCACAAACACTAACTAAAAGAACATATGCATCTGACTGCAAATAAAATCACAACCATCACAGTCATAGAAAATAAACTCTAGCAGTTTTAATGAAAAGAATTCAAGCAGGTAATGAAAACATTTTTGCAACAGTTGGCCTTGTTAGCATTTGGCATTTATAATGAACAAACTTCACTTGGTTCATAAAGTAAAAATTTTGCACAAAAATTTTAATACATTACGTAAGTCATAAGAGATGCAAAGCTAAAAGCCTTAGCACTGTACAAGACAGATGAAAAGGTTCTTGAGATGTATGACACAGAATCAGTAGTATCATATAAATAGCAATGCATAAATGTTAACCTTACAAACTATTTTTTAAACACATTTATTAAATTAGCACTTATGACAGAGGCACACATAAATTAACAGAAAAGAAAACAAAACATATTAACATTTTTATCATTTACATACATTATACCTTTTTCTGATTCATCTCCATCCCCCAACACCAGACTTTGGTTTAAAACCAAGGTACTCCTGATTTTTCTGGTTAACTCCTGCACTTTTGTCTACGTCTCAAAAATATTTATTTGGAACATTGGGAAAGATTTCACTGGCAAAATCTCTATGGGTTTTATTGTCAGAAGAATGAGAGGCAGAGTCCCCTTCTGTTTGCTGGCTCACATTTTGTTGGAGATTTTTTCCTTAGCCTGTTCTGCATCCAAAATGTATTTGATCCTCCTGGAAAAATATTCTGAAGACAGAGAGATATAGCAGCTTGAATCTCACACCTGCCTTTTTGACATCCCCTGATTGTTGGGATAAATTTGTTTCTCTTCTGCTTGGTGTACAGCGAATGATCATTTTACACAGTCTGATGTCTGTAATTTTTATAACTTTTCTCTTCTGTTACAGTTTTGTCATGATCAACTATTTCTGCTGGTATGATTGCATCTTTACTAATATAGGTCTTGACTGCTTTCTCTTGGACAGGTTTGGTGCATACACTTGATGTGCCCCTTCAATTAACAAATCCTGCTTTGGAATACCAGTCTAGTTGCTTATTTGTGCTTTCATAAAATTAATGTAGTCTGTTCCTTCCAGTTTCTCTGGTACAGCAGAAAATCTCAGGCTTTTCTTTATGCTGTGTCTTTTAACTCTACCATGGTTTGAAACAGCTCTTCTTGAGAAGTCTCATAATCAGACAGCCTTTTCTTCATTTCAACCTCTGATTTTCGCAGTTTTATCAGCTTATATGAACAGCTAATTAAAGCTTCTTCTATGTTTTTCAGCCTTTTCTTATTTGAGTTTTGTCAATGCTTTATTTATTTTAATCACCTCTGAGTATACTTGATTTATTTTTCTTCTAAATTAGTGGACGTTATCTCTTGTGCAAAGCTGAACCTTGAATTGCTTTTTGCTGAACAGTTGTGGGACTCTTCCCAGCCAGTGTTTTCTCTTCTCCTTTTCTGGTTAATTTTCTTTCAAGTTCTCTAAATTTTTTATTTGCTGGCATCTAGACAGTGTACTTGCTAGCCAGTAATTGAATTTTACCCAAGCCGACAATATCACTGGCTCTTATTTCTGAGTATCCATTTTCACACTGGAAGAGTTGAAATTTAGCTGTTGATCAGTGTACCTAGGAAGTCTTTTTATATATAGGTTATGTTATGTCACTATACTGTATAATTTAGTTATACCTTTAAGGTTATGTTACTATGTATGTAACCCGGGGCAAGCCTGAAAATTGTCAATTTGATCAGTGCTGTACTCTGGTAAACAAAATAAATAAATAAAATAAATAAATAACTAAATAAATAATCAAACAAACAATAAGGATCATTTTAAGTTAAGTAAATGTTGTATATATTGGAAAAGGAAGAATATTTGTCTGGATGTGAGAAGCCGACATTCAGGAAGTCCAGTGGTTTGTTCTGCCACTAGTATTTGTGTTTCAGGATTTACCTGTTTCCTCCTCAGATGAGTTTCTAAATTTGAGAAAGGGCACTACAATTTATACTGGAGGAACATAAATCTTGGGTAACATGGAAAATTATAACTTTGAAAACAGAAGCAGGAGGGATGGGTGTCCCTGATTTTGAGATATACTGCAAGGCAGCAAGATTTAAAATGTTATAGTACATATGGGACCCAAACCACCACTCAAAGTGGAACACCATCCTACTACATCAATTTGGAGAGTCAGAAGGATGTATAACTTATTAAGGGACAAAAGGCTGGGCAAGTAAAAAGAAGAGTGACACTAGTGGTAGAGGTAATAAAGTTGATAAAAAACTGAGTGAAAAAGACAAATATAGTGACTTAGCTGAATTAAAAAGTTCCAATAAAAATTATACCTGAATGGGAGCTGCAGGCAACAGAGATTTCCAAAAGGCTAGAGGCTTGTAAGAGATGGATGTACTTATACAGGGATCTGTTAATGGTAGGGGGAAAATAATGAGATGAGAAAATACATGGAAAGGGGTGTAGACTATTGTATAAACAGAGAATTACACAATAAATTAATAGATAAGCTGAAGTCTTTAAAACTGAATACAATTCAAAGGTGTGAATGTCTAAAATTGATTATTTGGTAGATAGATAACAGGCAAGAACATCCAGGTTAAAAAGAAGTCATAAGTAAACTACATAAAAAATTTAAAAGAAGAAGATGACAAAGAGTCAAATAAGTATAGAATTATTTGTGAAGCAGAGTTAACTCTTCCTTCCCTAGACATGACATAAACACAATGATATTTAGATTTCATTTAATTAGAAATGCTTTAAGTATTTTTATACTCACAGAAGACTCTCTGGAATGTGCCCAAGTTGTTATGCCCATTTCCAGGCAATGTGACACTGATTTAATAAGGGATTTTATACATATATTTCAGCAATGTCCTAAATTAGAACGGTTTTATGGAAAAATACAGAACTTGGGAAATGTTATTTGGCCAGGAAAAGTGGTAAACACAGCAGCTGTCATTTAGATAAAATACAGGGAGTAGCGAAAGAGGCAAGGACTTTGTTGGATTTGTTATTTCTAGCCATGAAGAAAGAAATCACCAGAGGGTGGAAAAGAAAGGAGCCACTGACAAAAAAAGACCTCAAGTAAATTATGAAGGAGTAAAATAATTGGTACTTTAATCATTAAATGTCAAGATATGAGAAAAATATTGCAATCGATGCTTGGGCATTGCAGGTGGAAGGAATATCTGAGTTATGAGTAATAAGTTAAGGCTATTATATACAACATTGTGAAATATTTAATTTCGGTTTACTTATTTTTAAAGTTTTGATATAGTGAAGGCTATTAGAAAGTACAATATGTTACGCAATAGTTTTTCTGTTTAATTTGTGTTCTCATTTGATCAATAGCTAAAAGATAATCCTCAGGATTTAATAAAATCTGTGTAGGCTCAGTGTAGAGCCTACACAGAATGTATCCATGTACATGACCAAGGTTCCCCTTCAGCAGCACGCCATGCATAATAATGATGCCGCGCTGGTGAGGGAGAGCATAGGAACAGGGTTATTGAATCCGTGTATGGATAAGTGTATAGGCTATCCGTAGTCGTGGATAGTCTCTACTGCTCCCCACTACTGTTAAAATGCTGTGAATTGGGTCAAATGTGTAATATTTAATTTACATTTTTTTTTCTGTTTTTTGCATGCTTGCATGGCGCGGAGCACAGCAATGCCAAGCTGTGCTCATGTATAGACAGCTGACACCTGCCAGATATCTAAAAATAGAAACTGGAGGTCATTAATTATCATAATTACATATTTATGCAATTTTAAATATTTTTTCTGTTTTTTTTTTATTAATTGCTGTTTGCACGGCTCAGAGTACCGCAGAGCCGAGCGGCACCCGACAACTGCTGGACATCTAAAAATAGAAACCAAATGTAATTAATTATTTATGTCTGGGTTTATTTAAGCGCATTTGTGTGGCGCAGTGTGGTGCTTAGCAATGCTCACAGGTAGCCCAGTAGTATATGTGAAGGTATACTAATTTTCATAATATCCAGGTAGCTAAATGGGTAGAGATACAGCCTAATGTTTAGTAGGTCCTGGGTTCAAGTCCGTAGCAATGATGAGATGTCTATAAATTACTTTATTATATATGTTTAATTTCATAAACAAATTTGTGAAATATGGCACTGCTGTGCTGGGTTGGGCACTTCTTAAACATGCTAATGGTTGCTTTTGTTTGTGCACTGTTAAGCTGAGTTATACCCCTGATTGTGCGAGTTGTCACACTGCTTAGCTGCGCTTAGCTGGTTTGCATGCTGCTAAGCAACGCGGCACTTTTTTGAAATTGCTCAATGACGTGTAAGGGTGGGAAAACAAGCTATATAAAGCACAATAGGTTGGAATTCTCCATCATTCCTTGGAATCTTATCTACTGTGGATATGGCAGGTGGTGCTGGTGAAGGTGCTCGCTTTCGAGCGCAGAGATGGGGTGCTCAGGAATCCAGGGTCTTTGTTGTGCTCCTTGTTAAAAGTCATGAACCCAGACTGCTGCAAGGCGGTTTTCAGGGCTTGGAGTGTAAGGCGGAGGCCTGGGACTGGTTAGCCAGGGAACTCACTAGCGTTACTGGTATTCCCCTGCACAGGTGAGCAGTGTCATCACCATTATGTTGACCTGAAGAGGAGAAAGAGGGGAATCTTGGACACCTGGGTCCAAGAAGCTAGAGCTGGGAATGCCCCACAAATATGTAAGTAATTTTTCCTCTGTTTTACCAGTATGCAAGCTGAATGTCTCCAAAACTGGCATGCATAATGGTGTGCTTCTCTCCCAACAGTTGCAGCTGAAATGGCTTGCAATGTTCAGCCCCATGTTGTGCGCCTGGCCAGCTTGCGCCGCGAGTGTGGCATATATGGATTTATTATGCTAACTGTAGTGCATTAAGCAAGGAAGAGTAAAGCATTTACTGCAATAAAGTATATACCATAAAAACTGTAGTGCAATAGATGGGGAAGTAGAACTGCAGGGCAATAAATGGGCAAGTAGAACTGCACTGCAATAAATGGACAATAACAACTGTACTGAAATAAACTATAAACAATACCAATAACAGTAAGCAAACGGTGTACAGCAGGATAGTGTTGTCATAACCATTGCAGTAGAGCTGTATGCATTACTTGTCTATGTTAAGGTTGCTGCAGTCAAGTGTAACACTGTAATTTCTGTAGAATGCAAAAGTAATGGCATGCAAACTGTATTGTTTAACTCATAGTATGGTTCAAGGCTGTCTCCAGGCCAATGTTGGTCACATAATGCTCTCTGTTCCTCCTACTTCTGGTAATAAATATATATGGCTGAGGCTGTCCAGTCTATGGATAGATATTGTGTTGACTTCACAGACATTTATCAGCAATACCAATAAAGTGTTAAGCAGCATTGTTAATTCCTACAGAAATCTGTTTTAATAAATGCATTATGGCCGTATGCCATACATGTGTGTCGTACTGTCACTGCAGTCAAGTATACCACTGTAATAGCTCTGGAATGCAAAACCAATTCAGTCACATAATGCTGTCTTTTTCTCCCACTCCAGGAACAAAAGGTATATGTTATGAACAGATATGACTGTGGTTACATTTCACAGACACTTAACAGCAATACCAATAAAGTTTTAAGCAGCATAGTTGATTCCTAAAGAGATTTGTTTCAATAAATGCAGTACGGCTGTACACCATGCATGTGTGTTCCACTGTCACTGCAGTCAACTATAGCACTGTAATAGTTCTAGAATGCAAAACAAATTCAGTCACATAATGTTCTGTTTTTCACCCACTGCAGGAACAAATGGCATATGGCATATGGTTGAGATAGCCCATGTTATGAGCATATATGATTATGCTAACATTTCACAGACAGTTATCAGCAATATTAATAAAGTTATTTTTTTTTTTGCAGATGTCCCCTGCAGTCACAGCTATTGGGCTCTATTCCCATGCCTGCTAACTAAGGCATGACGAATGTCTAGATTATGTACTGTACACAAACATGCCTCTCAAGTGTCACAATTTCATGTAATGTAATTAAAACTGCCTAATCAGTCTATCACAGAATTACCAGAAAATTGATTACCTGGAATGCAATGTATTACCATATCTGCTTACAGAATACCTTGGTAGTTATAGAAGTCCACATTATGTGAAAGTGTTCTGTGTAGTAGTGTACCCGCATTTGTTAATGCTTGACCCATACTGACACATACTAACAGTTTGAGAGGTATGTGAGTGCTACATCAGCTGCAGAAGAATTGTAGTCACTGTACTCAGAAGTGACACTACACACCTGTAGAGTATTTAGTAGCAGTGTTTTCAGGGATATAGTCTGCATTGTCAGTAATGGACTGTTTCTCTCTCTCTCTCTCCCCCATCCCTTATCTTCATTTATTTATTATTGTTATTTATTATTATGATTTAATATTAACATATGTTGTTTAACTATATTTTTACAAAATGTGATGTAATAGTATGCGTTATTATGATTTACTATTAACGTACTATGTTAAATTAACTGTTTTGTTGCCTTATGGTTTACTTCTTACTGGCATGCTGTTACCATGCTGACTGTTATGTTATTTACTGTTGTGTTACACATGCTATACATTAATATGTATTTGTATGAATTAAAATGATGTTCCATTCTGTTAATACTAATAATGGTTTGGTTATTACTAACCTTAATTTATTGCTATACCTCATTCACCACAACACGTCAAGGTAGGCCAGTTTCAGCTGATACCCCTACCTTGCTTCAACCGGCTGTAGTACCTAGGACCCAGACTGGTGGTGCCCCCTCTGTTGCCCCTGCACTACCTGTGACATCTGGTAGAACCACCCCTCAGGATGGAGCCCAGCTCCCCTCTGGGAGTTGTGGTGGAGGGGTTGTTGTCACCTGGGATGAGCTGCCGGTCTTGGTGCGTAGGATAGTTTACCGTGGGGTTGACCGCAGCCTGGGCTGGATTGACGGCATGCTGGCTGACCTGGTTGGGGAGCCTCACCCCGGTGCCCAGCCTCCAGCACTGCCACCCTCAGGGCAGTGAAGAAGCAGTGCCAACAGTCCCATGGATGGGGATTTGAGTCATGCCGCCGCCATCTGGAAGCACGTGGACATGGATTCCACAACACTCTCACTATCCAAGGTGTTCACCCCCCCTCATGTGTCACACACACTGCCCCAGTCTGCTGTCTTGCCTGTCTGCAAATGCATCCTCACCTACCCAACTTACCTCCCCCACACATAGTAATGTCCCTTCCTCAATATTACACTCTCACCTTAAAAAAATGGGCACTTGTTCCAAAAAAAAAATATTGTCCCATACATAGCTCTCCATTTCACACACGTGTCCACTGGACACAAGTAATTTGGTCCAATTGGCTTGACAATGCAGTTATGTTGTCCTCACCCCTGTCTCTGGGGTTGAGAGTTCAAAGTCATGTACAGATTCTGTCAAAGTACATAGTTGTTGCTGTACAAGAAATGAATAGAAATGGTTCTTTCCTACAGCCTTCCTGCACATCCTCCCTGCTTTTCACTATGTGTTCCCTGCTTGCACTCCATTTCACCACTTTCCTATCTCCCTATTTTCTTTCCTTTATAGTTTTTTAGCTCATTTCTGTGTGTCGTGCCTCGTAGCACAGCTTCGCTAAGCTCAGCTAAATAGAGCTATATAAGTGTTTTTAAACTTGTAATACACACTTACAAAATAAACGCCTGTCCCATATTTCCAACTGAAGACCATCGCACCTGCAGACCACTGCATTAACCTGACATGCTACACAACTCTTACTTAAAACAGGTGGTTTAAAGAAAACATAGTACTTCCCAGTTACAGTCATTAAGTGTGTTTCAAAGGAGCTGCGACCCATGCTGCACCACACAAAC
This sequence comes from Protopterus annectens, assembly GCF_019279795.1. Classification (NCBI taxonomy): domain Eukaryota; kingdom Metazoa; phylum Chordata; order Ceratodontiformes; family Protopteridae; genus Protopterus; species Protopterus annectens. The sequence continues at coordinate 1,142,561,220 of NC_056727.1, read as the reverse complement.
GTGATTAAAATGTAATTAAAGTACAAAGGTTAAAAATGGGAGTGTACCTTGGACTCTGGTGCAATAGTACACCACTAGAAAGCCAAAGACGGAATAATGGATGTAAGTGAGGCCTGTGATATCAGGTAAATGAGCCCTTCAGCAGCAACATGTAGAGAGACACCTGCTAAGGCATTAATGGCAAAATACATGTTCATCTGGGACCCTGGTGTACACATACATCCATATAAAGCCATGCACATACTGATGGATGTAGAAAATGTATGCCACAGCCTGTATGTGTGCACATATATCTTGCTAATAAACCTGCTGCAGCGGTGACTCAATAGCTCAGTCTATTAATTGCCTTGCAAATGCTACATTTTTCCCACAGACAGTCCTGGATTCAAATCCAGTGGTGTGTAGAAGTGAATTTACAGTATTGTGAAGGTAGCAATTAATGACTGAGTTTTGCACTCTTTGTCTACACAATGCATTTCAAATGACATGTCTGCTTTTCACTGATGGAGGTCACAGGCCTGCAGGTAGAAACACACTTCACATAACCCTATAGCAAAACTTATATGTGCATAAGGTGTCCTGTCATTTATTAATATGCATTCACACAGAATGTCAATGCAGGTACTGGAAATGAGGGTCACTAATATCAGAGTGCACCACACAATCCTTCCAAAGTCACTGTGCAGATCATCACAGCTGCACAGCTAACATACACATTGTAAGTCTCTGCTTGTAACAAGGCCTGCCCTCATACACGCTGCAAATTACTACCAGACTGTAACTCATGGCCTGGCAGTTGCCCAAATGGTGGACATATTCTTATATTTACACCCCAACTTATCCAAGGACACACCAGACATGTTGCCTAGTACTTTATTAGTGGTACCATTGCCTAACATACTTGCCTTAAACACATGCTTTATTTGAAGTGGAAAGGGTAGCCTTACTCTGGTTGTGCCAATACAAGGCTGACCCAGCTCCCACAGTTACTCCTAAAGGTTGTTGTCCTCCAAAGTGTTCACACTCTCTGCCTATGTCTTTTACCAGCAGCAGCTCACATCTCTATGGTAAGGTTTCTGCTGCAGACCTACCCTCTGCAATTATATAGTCTCCTCACCCCAGTAATGTCCAGCACAACATATCAGAAAAGGGCCCTAACCTACATGAAGGCCTTATATATTGTACAGTGGCTGCATGTCATTGGCTGATGATAGTGCAAACCAGCTGTGTTAGCTGCAATTAGCATTTCACACCCACAGACTGGTTTAGAGGCAATCACCTGCTTATGAGAAGCATGTTTAAAAGGCAAGCAGCTGGCTATGGGGAACCAGTCTTTATGAGACTTTCCTCACACAGGGCATGCCTTTGTGAACATTGTATTATGACCACATATCAACAGAGGAGTACTGCACTCTATCAGGTATGTAACTGATTTTGTGTACAACAGGATGCAGATGGGTGAATAGACATACTTGGAATAGGGATTACTGCATTAAGCCTGTCGTAGACCTGTGATAATAACATGTCATTGATCTCCTGCTGTGTTACACATACACAGGATATACTTTACATCAAGGGTGCATTGTCTGTTGTCATTGTGGCACACTGGTCTTGTTGTAATAGCACACTGCTAATTGTGTGGCACTGTTCCTATGATGTATTATTGGGGGTTGCCCATAGGGGACACACCACAGTAGACCCAAGTGTTGGGTGTATGGTCATACAACAGTATCTGTCATGGCACACATGGGAATACCTGACTATTGATACTATCTCAGTTGTATCCACACACTTAGTATGTTTGAACACTGTGAAGTATGATATGTGTGAGCAAGCAGTGCATAGTGCCAGCCATGTTGTCCTTGCTATAGCTCTACATAGTGTACTTCCATGTATGTGATCCTGTAATGTGGACCTGTTTTTTTGTCTTTCAAGAATCATGCATCATAGATGCCATGCACCCTTCCCTGATGTGGAAAATGAAATTGTACTTGAAGGACTAAGGCAACATCATCACATCCTACTGTCCAGGGGGAGGCAAAATAGGGAACAGCAGGCTGCATTGTGGGCAGAACTTGTCCATGATGTGAATGGCACAGGCCATCTGCAGGTTCAACACCATGCAATGGACATTATCAATGCTGCACGATGAAGGGCAGCAGATGTAGCCAGGGATCTTGCCATCACTGGTGGAGGACCTGCAGTGGAACAACCACTCATGGCTGCTGAAGAATTCCTGGTGAACCTAGGCACACACAACAGCTCCCAGGCACCCATCACACCTTATATTGTGGAGGTGGGTGCCACAGTTTCCACAGCAGAGGAGTAGACAGGTAGGCTTGCTGTGATCAGCATTGAAATACTGTAGCAGTCAGTGTGTCAGGCTGTACATGCTTTTACATGAATCTTAGGTCTTAGGTCTTTGGGCGGGGATTACCTCAGTTATACTCTCATACTCAGAATGTGACTAATACAACAAGTAACACAGTGGGTACTGTAAATGTGAGATATATGGATTTATTACCCTATTGTGCTGCAACATGCATTGGTACTGACATTACCTCAGCTTCAACTTTTCACAGGTCCATCAGGTAGTGGCCAAGGCTGTGGTCCTGCTCCTGGTAAACATAACACTGTTTTGTTAAGGAACATTTACATTCTATTAAAGCTAAGGGCCAGAATAATGCCCTATTTAAACATAATGTTGTGTGTAAACAGGATAGAATGTTTTTATTTTTCCATTCTGGAACAGGTACATAAGGATCTTAGAGTGTATTTAAACACTTTGGCAGTGACAGTTAAGAAAAGTTAAGCCTCCTGGTTTAAATGAGGCATTTACTCTAAAATGCCTTTTAAAACACAAAGGGTTGAAAGCACATTAAATTAGGCAGTAAAATGTGAATTTCAATATATTTGTTAAGATAGTGTACTGGGTTTTTATGTGTCAGTTTACCAAGTATAGTGTCATATTGCTTAATTAAAAGGTAAATTGTACTGGTCATGTTTTATTAGATTCACTGGAAGTGATTGTTATAAAGGTCTTGAGTTGAATATGTATTTTGTTCTGAGGAAGTCTGTTTTGGACAAAAGCAAAGAGGAAAAAGATGACCGCTAATCTGGTTGTGGGCCTTTGTTATTATGAGTATTGGTGGATTTTTTGTACAAAGTAGTGCAGATATTCATGTGCCACTTTCTTCTTTCTTATCACAGGTGACGGGGGGGGGGGGTGGTCTCTGTCCCCATAAACAACCTGATGTCAGAGTCTCTTTGGACTCTGATGATGATGGTGGCCCCAGTGACACACAGGTGGGGGTGTTAGGGGCTGAATCTGTCCCAGAGGTAGACATCCTTCTTCTGCCTCCATTATCACTGCACACAGTCAGTGTGTCCACACATACCCTGCCCCTGGAGGCCGCAGATATTGGACAATCAGAGGGTGGGGACATTGAATAGGAAAGTGTGGTGACTATGGCTCCAGTGAGTGTAGAAACTGGCCATAGACAGAGAGCTGGCATGGTCCCACACAGGTGGACTGACAAGGGTGCTTGTAGGAGGCCTGCTGTCCGTCCACCACCTGTTGCAGGTGTCACATCACAGGTCATTTGGTGGATGTTTCTGGCCATCATGGAGGCACAGGCATGTGTTCTGAATGGAACTCCAGACTAATGCTTAGGGTTAAGGATGCAGCACAATCTGACATCTGTGACTGCCTTCACCGCAGTTGGGACACCCTGGATCAATTGATGCAGTGGACAGAAGGTGGGCAGAGACAGTGTCTGTCTTGGACTGCACATTGTCTGTGCTGGAATGTGTGGTTGGAGTTGAGCACCGGACTCGTGGACATAGATCAGCAACCCCATCTGCTGAGAGTCCACATGGCCATGCACAATTATCCTCCTGTAGTGGCAGTACATCTAGCACTACAGAGGGGAGATTACTGTCCACATCATGACATGGCAGGCCATGGGCTTGTGGTCCTGGGTGTTCCTGTGGGGGACACAGTCCCAGCAGACAGCAGTCACCATCAGGTACTAGCACCGCTTCTCACTTTGGGCATGGAAGTGCCAGTGCAACTCCTGGCAGAGCCAGTTCCTGTGTTTGGGGACAGAGACGATGAACTGTCAACTTTACTATGTACAGTCCTAAGCTGTCCAACATGCACACATGTAGGGCTACCACTAAGCTTGTCTGTGTAAATGCACACAATCAAACACCACTGTCAAATGCAGATCACCTACAGATACACACGGCACCTTTCCATGGTCCATCTTACCTGCTTCCTTTCCTGACTCACACACATGCTATCAACTGTTTGGGTCAGTCTAGGCCTCCTGCACCCTCACACAACACCCTGTGCAAGTGATGATACCTGTGGCACATCCCTGTCATCCTCGCCAGCAATGCAGGGAAATGAAGCTATGTGTCTGATGCACAGGGTGACTGACTATATTAGTTAACATGTACTTGTGTAATGCAGAGTGGTTTTGCCATACCACTTGTAGTGGCTAACAACAGATATTGTATGCTGGCATTGGTCACGCGTATGCCACATACTTTTGTGTACCTTATGTTGTATGATGTTATAATGGCTGTATGCTTACATGATGACAGGTATGTCATGGACCTGTTTATATTTCTTTCAGGGGTCTGTTGGGATAATTGATGGATACACAGTGGCAATGAAGCAGCACAGGATGGCATGTCAGCACAGCAGAAATATGTCTTCGGCAAGATACAGCACTATAAGTGCATGGCTCCATAAGCTCATATGTGTATAGTAGGCTAACAAGGACAATGGCAGCATTCTACGTACTCATGGATCCCTAATCTGTGAACAGGTTTGCCATGCTTGATAAGTGTTGCTCCAGAGTTTTGGTAACTCACACATCTACAAGCTGTGGTGATGGTGATGACCCATCTACAAATATCCTATGTCTAGTACAGACAGTTTTCCGACACCAGTTATGATTGTCATGCTCTGCATCTCAGAATATAACCTGCACATGATGTGTGCCACAGCAGATGTGTGCTTCACATGCATGGAGAGCCTGTTTTATGTAGGCTGTACTGTCTGTGTTGCATACCTGTCTCTCCAGCATGTACTATGCATACCACAGTGATGTTGTTGGCATGTAGAACAGGTGAGACATGTGTTAGTCCTGTCATGGATACATGGGAGGTACACAGTGGGATCCGACACTCCCCTGTATGGAGTCAGGCATATCCCCTCCAAAGCATTTATGGGACAGACTACACATGCATGGTTGTGACACGGATGCCATAGGACATGTTATCTATGCTGTGTATTGGTGTACCATGGAACCTGTGTGGCTGCTACAGTTATACGATATGCCTGTGACATAGCAAGGGTATCATTGCATACAATGATAGCCATGATGACTGCCACATTCAATATAGCAGTGACAGTCTGGGATTTACATCCCAAACCTGTTGGTGTAGGGTGTACAACAGTGAATGCAACCCCACATCTTACCGACCAGTGAAAGTCAAAGGCTACATTGCTCTCTGTGCCCATAACTCCATGTATAATGGCTCAAATGTGTGAGGTGTGTGGTCATTGCAATATTTTGCAGGGGTGGATGTTGTCCCACAAGATAGTATTGTGCAGTTGTTGGCAATTGGTCTTTGTCAGTGGCTCAAAGTACAACTGACTGTGTCTTAGGCCATCCTGGATACTTGTTGGTTCTGTGTGGGAGTCTGCTTATTGGGAGATGTCACAATCACCTGATAATATACTCAGTCAGAGGTCACTGGCACTGGCTGTGACTGCAGAGAAGGAATAGGTAGATGGGGTACACCAATAATGGAGGATGGTGACCCCCACTGGTGACTAGCATCATTGCAGTGCAGGTCTCCTACTGCTATCTTCCCAGAATATGACTGTCAGACACTTGTCTGTCCACCAGCTGACATAACACTGTACATGATGTACACAGTTTCCAAGAAGGCCTGCTGGCCTAATATTGTCATACACTTTGTCAGGCCATGGTTGGTGGAGTGAGACATATGTCCAACATCCACTGCATAGTATAACAGTCAATGGGCTCCGCTGGTTACAACCGGTAGGCATGATCTGGCCTTGAGCAAATGTAACATTGTTTGGTCCAGTGTCACTAGGTGTATGACAGTGTCAGTGCTCATATCCATGATAACTGCTATCATGGCATTTCAGGTGACATGACTCACAAATTTGGGGACACCGCTTGGCACTACCTGCTAGTTGTCCTCTGTGCAAGTAAGTGTTGCAGTTACTTCCAGCATGTTACAGGAAGAGAGTCATGCAAGGTGTCTGTACAGATCATAGACAAACACGTTAGGAAAGTGTAATATGTATACAGTGTGTTGCCTAGCAGCTCTGCAGCTCACTTGCCCAAAGGATGGCCCAGGTCCTTACAATGCCCTGCAGCAGTGCTGTGACATCCCCACATGGGGAACCAATGTAGTGCATCATGTGTTTACCAATATGGGTGACCAGTAGAGCCAGCCCCCAATGTGAGGTCCTCCCTGGTGGCATCTGGCCACAGATCATTCTCCTTAGAACTACCGGCACATACTCACCCTTGCAGAAAATGCAGACATATATGTCAAGACAGCCATTTATTACCTCCTGTGGGATGGTTGACATTAGCATGGCTGCATCCTCTTCAGATGGGTATAGGCAAGTATGCAGGGCTCTATACCCATGCATTATGTCAGCAACAATACAATGGCATGAACTTGGCTGTACATGACAGGAGGGACACAGGCTCATCAAACCTGACTGGTGGACAACTGCCATTAGCAGGCTGTACAGTAACAGGTGGGCAGTGCTGTGCGACAGTTGGGGTGAGGGTGCTCCCTCTTACATGTTGGCACTACCTCTTCAGCTAGAAGAAGCACATACTGTTGTTGTGATGTTGAGTAGACATGGTAAGTGACACAAGTAGCCGCCCATGCAAAGCAGATCCACAACACACGGTGTAGTTACATGTGTGACCTCCAAGGACAGGTCCAGATTGTCGGTGACCTCATACGCCATAATGCCACATATGATGGGTCTGAACTCATACCTAACCTGCACACCCACACTGTCTGAGTCAACTACACTCCCTTGCCCCCACGACATGTGACACATGACATTCCTACAACCTGTCCCATAACTTCCATATTTACAGAGCAGTTCTTAACTGGCCTCTCATTGGAGGATACCCAGCATCTATTGCACATGCTAACATTCTAGGCTGCATCCCACATTTGATCTGACAAGGATAACTAACACCATTGGGATACCGTTGCAATCATACCAACACTACTGGGTGCACACCAGCTGAGTGGACAACGGCAACTTTTATACCCTTGCACAGAGGTGGTGCATCCACTGACCAACATAACTGTACACCTCCTTGTCTGAGTATCCATCTCTATATGGCTGTAAGGGCAACCATCATGGAGCTGATCAGCACACATATATGTGTTCTACACATAGGTGACTGTACACAGTTTGGATGTGTGACAGGGGGTGCATGACTGTTACACATGGTGGACATTTCCGAGGCAGTGACCATGGACCTGGATGAGGTACAAAAGGGCATACAACCCCCCAACCCCCTAGACTCAGCCAAGCCATCTGACTATATCCCCTGCTCAGGCAACATTTACAAGCACCCACTTAGGCATCCACGATACTATCAGGGTCTATATCACAAGATCAAAGCTTTAGGTAGTCAAATACCTAAACCTCAATTACTAAATATCAAAGTCCAGAAATCGCAAATGGCTGTTTCCACACAGGGAAACAATTCCATGGTCCAAATAAAAATAAAAGTATTAAACACAAATCAAGTGGGGGGGGGCTTTGCTTTTCCCCCCACCCCCCAACTAAATATACCATTTTGAGATCACTCTATATTGTAGAAAAGGGCAAAATCCATGTAACTGCCAAATAAATTGCTTTCCTGTGTGGAAACAACCATTCGCGGTTTCTAGAATTCGATATTTAGTGATCAAGCTTTAGGTATTTGACTACCTAAAGCTTCAATCTTGTGATATAGACCCCTCTATCATTGTAGGGGGTCACTAAGTGGCCTATTACTGGCACACATATGCAACAGGGATATCTGCTTTCAACAGCTGATCTGTCAGCAGCAGTGCTCAGCAGGGTGGAGTCTTGGGTCATGTACTGCGTGGGATCCATTCAACCACAATACATCTGACTACTGACTGACTGTGGCTAACAGTGTTGGCTGATGCCTGCAAATTGCGAGCACTCATAGAGTCTCTGTGGTATGTCACTATCCTGCAAGAGGGTAAAGCGAACACATGCCTGTTGACATTGAAATGGCCATAAACTCCTTGCAGATGTATATGTAGTAGCAATTCCATCAGTTAGACATATTTACCTGGTAAGTAGCACATCAATCGCAACATGTGATGTACATAATCAGGGGTGAATGAACTGGGCACACAGACCTGGCCACACAGGTTTACACCTAATGTGCCTTAGATCGCCCTATCTCTATAGTGGTATGGCAGGAATCATATAGCATAGCTGAGGCAACAGTCACCTGTAAGTGACATGCTCATAACATCCAAGTATTCTTCCCTTAGCATGCCACTATCTGAGTGCAATGGCCATTTAGTGCTGTACCTTTCCAAGCAGTACTGGCAATTGCACACAACAGTATGGTCCCCTCACAAGGTCAGTTCACGTCTCCAGTGTGTGCTCAATGGGGATAGCCTGCAATGAGTGTCATTGTCACCTGTGGCATATAGACTTTCCAGAGGTGATCTGTGCCTTCCATACAGGGCAATGTGTGACCCTGCTTTATTGCATATGCTGCCTATCTGTAGGAGGCATAGTAGATGGCTAACCCACTGTAAGGACATTAACCTTGTATATGATGTTGGTACTACATGCTTGTGGGAGAGATTTGTCTAGCAGACTTAAACACACCCTTGAAACAGAACCCTGGCTAATGGCACAGAGAGCACCTCAGTGCACCTCACCACATGCCATCTGTATGAATGGCTGGGCAACCATTATCTCAACACTGAGCATCTGCCTGTATCCCTCATGGACTGGGACAATATGTGCTGATCCAGTAACTATGGGTATAAAAATGTCTGTGATTGTGAGGGGCTGTATGGCCATTATGCCGGTGAAGTTTAAACTTCCTGTGGTTCCATAATATGATGTAAAATGCTCTAACAGGCTGACACACAACCATGGCTATATTGAGGCTAACACCACTTCCAATCACTGCGTACAAGACATGACAATGCACATATGTAGTGCAAGTTGGCTGAATGTAGATGACATTTACCTATGAAATGGTCCACACTACAGATCACAGTATGTGATGCATGCTACACACCTCATGTTTGCTAGTACTATCAATTCAGGACATAATATGCTTGATGACATCAGCAGGCCTTGTTGTAGTCAGTCCACTGGGGGGACCACATCACATGCTACAAATAAAATAATGCAAAACTATACCTATTTCTGTGTTACCAAGATGATCATATTTATGCCAGTGGGGCACACACATGCACCATGTAGCCTGCAGTGAGATTAGAACCCCTACTTATCTAGTCTTACACACTGTAGTTTACAGTATTTATTGCATGTGTCATGGCTTAAGTCCTGATACTACACTGTCAGCTGGTAATCTTAAGGTGGATGACATCATTTGGTCTCCTAGAAGAGGGCAGTGTGAAAGCCAGCAGCAAGTTACAGGGTCAAAAAATGCATACCCATTGCAGGTGGATAGCTCATGAGGGCATGCCAGTTGTTTTGCAGGGGTATAAACACACACACACACAGACACACACACACACACACACACACACACACACACACACACACACGCACACCAAGTAGCCAGCAGTGAGATTAGAACCCCCACCAATCTAGTTTTATTCACTATAGATCACAGTATTTATTGCACATGCCATGGCTTAAGTCCTGATACTACATTGTCAGCTGGTTGTCTTAAGGTGGACAACATCATCACGCCTTGCAGAACAGGGCAGTCTGGAAGCCAGCAGCAAGTTACAGGGCCAAAAAGTGCATAACCATTGCAGGTGGATAGCCAATGAGGGCATAACAGTTGTTTTGCAGAGGTATGCACACACACACACACACACACACACACACACACACACACACACACACACACACACACACAAAACACACACATGCTAAGTAGCCTGCAGTGAGATTAGAACTCCTACCTATTTAGTCTTTTTTACTATATATCACAGTACTTTTGCACGTACCACAGGTTGAGTCTGTTGTATATACAATTGCAGGCACAGTACTAGTGCATTACAAAAACTAGGCTTGTGTTGAGCAGAATATGTGGTCTGCAGAGTGATATTGCTTTGTACTGTTATCTGCATCTGGTATCCTAGCAGTGGGAGCTATGTGTGTACATTTGCCAGTATGGCCATATATGGCTGCTTGCAGTTAGATGGGCAAACCTGTTGACAAGAACAATGTGCCCTGTCCATGCATCCATTGACAGCATTATACATTACACCACCTGCTTACCTGCATTTTCCTATGTGGTGACATCCAGCAGGTACATGGGTCTGTAGGTAATTGGATTATGTACTGTTGCGCCCTTAGTTTGGATCTTTTGGGCAACACTATGGATGTGTGATAGTGCAGATTTACTCACCATTATTAGGGTATGTAGGACAATACAGACATCCATGCACATATTTCTGTAATTAACAGGGATGTGTATATATATATATATATATATATATATATATATATATATATATATATATAAATGTAGCTGTGTTTATCTATGATATGTGTATGTATTATGTAGATATATGGGGAGAGTCTATGTATCAATGAAATATCTATAGCTATATATATTGTTATATATAGCTATTTGACACTACATAGCGATAGATACACTATCTATTTGACAGACAGATGGATATGTATACATATATGTCTGTATGTATAGACATATCTATACATAATAGATCGGTCTGATGATGGGGCAACATAATTGCACTTATAATCTATACATAACAGGTTGGTCTGACGATGGGGCAACATAATTGTGCTTATTTTAACTAAGTGTTTGGGCATGCCCAATGTGACTGTCAGTACTTATCTAGTGACTCGAGGCCACACTTACCTGTACTCCAGTCTGGGATTTTGTATGTTACAGACAATATCTCTCAACTGTCCAGAGTTTCGCGGAATGTACAGAGTTTTGGCTCTTGGTCTGAGCCTCATAAAATTTGTGATTTTGTGGCAAATCACTTGGATGAACTTAGGACTGAAGTCACTAAATAGTGACATACATTTGAGTGTCTGACTTCAAATCCTTCAGAAAATTGTCTGTTGAAAGACACCCTCTGTTACTTTTAACAACTGTTTACGTTTATGAGAGCAGTATTTTAACATATGCCCCTATTTGTGGGCCTCTGTCCCCCCATTTTATCAAGCATTGAACAGATTTCTTGCACTAAGAGTTTGAGAGGTATGTTACAGACATTGACATTTGTCCCTGTTTTTGCAGTACTGCACATTACTCTGCGCACATAGCCCACTATATTCCTTTGCATAAATGCAGCAGATGTATACATAAGATACCATATTATAGTAATCCTTACAAGTATTGTGCAGGTTAGAGACTTACCTTGCGAATGCAGCAGTTGACAGGACTGTAGTTCAGGGCTGAATCTGTGTGATGCAAGCAGTACACAGCCAATACATGGATAGGTACAGGTTGTGTGGGTTGTCTGGCCTCAATAAGTTTACCATATGTATGTGAGTAGGAGTAAGGTGTCAGTCCCTAGGGTCCTAGGTTGTCACTGAATGTGCTATGCATTGTCTCTTAGCCAAAGCCAGGGTGTACTGGGCATGGCTACATCTGCCTACAGGGACATCATCAGGGGGTTCCTCCTCCCAGTCCTCCTGTGAGTGTGGCTGTGGTGAAGTAGGCACTGGTGGGGGTCTGTGTATCCCTTTCATTTACTGATCCTGCTGCAGCTGTTTCCACAGGATTTATTGTGTTGCATGATACATACTGTGAACATATGGGCATATGTGGCTGGAGAGTACTGCAGGGCTCCACCAGATATATCGTGGCACCAAAACCATGACCTCTGAAGGCCAAACACATGCTCTATGATGTTTCTAGTTTGTGTGTGTGTGCCTCATTATGGCATTCTTCAATGGGTGTGTGTGTGCATTTCTAATGATTGTCATCATCCATAGTTCCAGTGTGTAGCCAGCATCCCCCAGTAAATGGCTGTGTAGGATGTCCCCCCCAGCAAACATCTGGTACAGCTGTGATGTGTGACAGATATGGGAGTCTGGGAGTCGTGACAACTGCCAGTGCTACCAGCACATGTTCATAATAATGCCCTGGGAATTGCACATGACCTGACAGTTGATGGAGTGGTACATCATTGCAGTTGAATAGTAGATTCTACCCTCCTCACTGGGTGGTGATTTAATGTGTGCATGTGTGCATCTATGGCACCCAGTACCTCAGGGTATTGTGCTATATGGTAGAAGTGTTGCATATTGCTGGCCCTCGCCTTAGGGGTGAAGGGAAAGTAAATGTGCTCACTGACATATGGTAGCATGGCATCCAGGAACTGGTGGAGTACCCTGGAAGCAGATGCTTGTGAGACCCTCATCATGTCCCCAGTTGGTCTTTGGAAAGTACCTGTAGCTAGTATCCTAAGGGCTACACATCTTTGTTTCCACTAGCATGGGTTCCCCTCTGTTAGCTCTGACTCTGAGTTGAGGGCAGCAAAGCTCAGTGAGTTCTTGTAGCATGTCCCTGTTCACCCTGTAGTGTTCTACAATCTCCAGATCATGTAGCTCCTGGAAGGTTACCCTGGGCCTGAACACTGTCCTCCTTCTCTGCCTAGGCCTATTGTCAGCAGCAGCATCAGCACTGACTTCAACATCTAGCACATACAGATGTAGCAGACCTGCAGCAGCCCCTAGCATTCTCAGTTAAAATTTCCAAGTCTGTACTCCAGTGGTGAAGAGTATGGGGGGAAAATCAGATTGTAGGGTGTATGCATACTTTATAGTGCTCTGCTGTAGGTGCTTACTGTGCGATTGGTATTTCATCTGCCTAGTATATCATTAACATCATTTAATGGCCCTTGTTTAAGTTAAGCAGAGGTCAAAACTAATTATGTCACTGGGTTTTAGCTACAATCAGCACTGTGATGTGCCGCACATACTCGCACTCCATGGGTAAACAAAGCTTAGCAGTCAGTGTACAAACCCCCACAGACTTCCACGCTCATCATAGTGGTGCGCTGCGCAAACATGCTGAAACTCGCTCCCCTTATCTAAACAAAAGTTAGAAGTGAGTGCACACACACCCCTGCCAGGATGTGCTCAGAAATGCGGCGCACCATGCAAACAGGCTGAAATAAGCATAGAAGTCATTGGGCACACCCTCCTGTGATGTCAGCTACCTCCTCTGTAAACAACAACATAGTTCTCTGCCTACATGAAGGGGATATGCAGACACGATCACCCCTTTGTACTGTTTAGTAACTCCACCTCATTTGTATAGAGATCTGTGCTCACATCCTGGAAACTACATGCTTCAGAGCCCTACCACGTTAGCAACAGCAGCAATGCACCATTGCAGATACTCTGCCCAGTGTTTTGTAATACATTTTGGTCACATCACATTGTTTGTTTTTCCAATTTTTTTTTTAAAGCATGTCTGTGCACTGCAGCATGCCTTGAAAACATGCCCAGATTATTAAAAAAAATTTTAATTCAACTTATTTCCTTTAATTTGTCAGACACTCAGAGGATAGTTTTGCTCATATCTGTAAGTGTCTGCCATTTCTGTCCTTCTAGCTACATTTTTAAAGGCCCTTTTGTCTGTCTATTTTCCTGTACACAGAATTTTTTCATGTACACTATGGACACTGACACGACGTCTGCAGAGCTGCCTATCTGCTTGCTGGATTGCTCTACCTGCCTCATTTGCATGAGATTCACCTGTGCATGAGGTGATTGCATTCCACAGAGGTTTCTGTGTTGGCACGGTCATGTGCACCACTCAGCAGTGCTTACCAAATCTAAAAATGTTTGCACCCATGTTAGTAGAGCAGCACGATGCCTACATGAAAAAAAATGTATCGGCTTTATTACATTCTTGCAAGTGCTAGGTCCATTGGTGAGTGGAGGTAGAGTGATGTCTTGTTGTAGGATCTTTAATAAGGTTCTAATGGCATACTGAACAAAGGGGGGGGGAGTGGGCAGGCTTGTCTGACTTTGGCTTATTGTACAAAAAAGTTTAGAAATTAACATTTTCTCCTCAATAGGTATGATAAGAAAACGCTCCAATTATATTCACCAGTGCAGCTGGAAACTTAATTTATTTAAGACTTTAAAATGCATATCCTTGAGTAATAAATAAATCCTTTTCTTCATCTGTTAAAACAAGTAATATTTCTGATTTTTGGAGTTGGTTGGTAATGACCTAATTGTATGAAGTGTTCTACTCTATAAATAACCTGTGAATAGATCAATAAATGTTTCAGGTAATGCTGCTAATGTGAAGGCAGCTTGCTGAAAACATTTTTCATGATAATGGAATTTTCACTTATCTCCACTGTTGTGCAACCTCAGTGTAAGTGTATATAAGTCTGGGGAAGTGGGGTTTCCCCACATGGGGGCGGGGGGAAGCTTGCCTCCTGCAAAAAAAAAAAAAAAACCTTGCTCCGAAGATCATTGGTTTCAGTGAGATTGATTCAGAGTTTTAATGTTTGCTGAAACAGCTGCTATCTATTAACATGAATCTACTGTGGGTTGTAGTTAGTAATATTCATGCTTTTTCCTGGGACGTATCCAATTCAGAAGTCATATATTACTGGTAAATTGAGTTTTAGACTACATTTCTTAAACAGTTTTGCACAGATTTTTTTCTTCTTTTTTCAGTTCAGCATAGATTTTTGTAGTCAAACTTGAGATAGGTTATCAGTCTGTTGCTTTTTAATTGTTTTGGAGTCTTTATTTGGTTTGAGGAGTTAGATACATGCAACAACTGGCATGCCCACAGAAATACCTTACCAAAAGGATACAAGGTCTATAAAACATGTCCTGCTTGTACTGACTCAAAGCCCTGTCACAATACTAGATATCCTACGATTGTTGAAGGGTGACCTGTTTCTAACATACAAGACATCCACCGACCAATACTGATGGATTTACTGCACATCAGCAACTCAAATGGCAGCAAAAACACTCAGTCTAGGGATCTAAAATTCTTCTGCAGCATCAACAGAATGGTTTGGAGAGACAGCTATGTCTTACAGAGGATACGGCTGCTCTGGAACAGACTCGCCATACACGTAAAACAAAGCTCATCCCTGTCCATACACAAATATGACTTGGATCTATGGATGGGAAACAGAAAATTTACCACAGGACTGCCATCTGTGCAGCTCCTAAATGCTTTATCCCATAAATATAGATGGTTAAGGCCACTGAAACACCAGATGGGACAGGCTAATTCAAGCAGAAAAAAGGGAAATTGGCTAGGATTAAAATGGCCTGCAATGGCAGCTAGCCTAGTATATACCTATGAACCTATGAACTTGTGTTCTATGATAACTTCACTAAAAGTGGTGATTTGTCTGAAAAGAGTCTATGAAGTACTGTAAAGGTACCTGTGTGTGCTTAAAATGTCAAAACAGGAAAATAAAATCTATTCTGTAAGGATTATTTTCTTTTGAATCCATGTTTGTATAACCTTGTTGTTTGTGTTCCCATACTGGATAGATCAGATGGACAGACACTTTGGCATGAGCAGGTCATGCTGGAGAGGTAGATACATCTCCCAGAGACTGCCACTTGTCTGGAACATGTTTCCACTTCACGTGAAACAGAGACCGTCCCTGACCCTCTTCAAACGCAACCTAGATTAATGGATAGGTGACTGCAAATTCACTCCTGGGGTGGAACCCATGTCCTTCCTGGGCAGAGGAAGTTGGTGTTAACTGCCACAGACCTTTACCTCTGCAAACTTCACTTACCTAACCACTGATAATTGGGGCAACTTGGGATTAATATGGCTAGGCTTGTAAGGGCTCTAGGGCCAGTAGCCTAGTAACCTCCTATGAACTTATGAACCTATGTCACTGAGTTCATGCATATTTAAGAAAGTAGTTTTGAGTGAATCTTATTGGGAGAGTAATGAGTTGGTTTAAATAGTGCTGAAATCCTTACTCAAAATAATATTTTTCATTCAAGTTTGTTAGTGATTTCTGGACTTATTACAAAAAGTTAAGGTAGTTTAAGAAAAGTCAAGCTAACAGAAGCTGCCCCACTATATCCTTTTTGCATTTTCCTGTTTTATGTGAAGAAAGCTTGCTGCTAATAAATAGGCAGAGACTCAGCTTACATTTGTCACCAGAAATATGAACATAATTCATGTATGAAACAGCAGTGATACTGGCCTGGTCAATGGAAAAAACAATGAAACAAAGATCAGTAATTACTTGGTGGGGGGGGGGGGGGGGCAGACTAATAAAACTGCGTCCCACATTTAGTTTTCTGACTTTATTGTCCTGATGAAAAAAGACGTCATAGACAAGAACACTAGTGTGTAGAAAAGCTCTTAGGATTTTACACACACTAAAATGGTGAACTCTGAAAATGACAGTGAATAAGCAGTGTTCCATGTGAAGCTCTATAGGTTCATAGGTGTTTACTAGGCTAATGACCACAAGGGCCTTTTTAAGCCTAGCCATGCATCCCTAATCTTTGACAAGTTCTGATTCCCTTGATAAGTGTAAGCATAGGCCTGGGAAATGAACCATTTTCAGGTTACCTGTTTGCATCAGAGACATAGGTGCCAAACCAGGGATGAATTTCTGTTTTCCCATCCAATTGTCACAGTTGCATTTGAATTGGATTAGGAAGGAACTCTGCTTCACATGGATGGGGAGCCTGTTCCATAGACAGGGTAGTCTCTGGGATACATACCTATCTCTCTAGCAGGTTCTATTTATATCGCAGCCAAGGTTTAAGCCTTTAGAATGGGTAAGTCTGGTACTGTTTGTTTTGTGGATATGCAGAAGGTCAATCAGAGTGGGGTCTGGCAATATCCTCTATCCCAGGCATAAATCTCCTCTCAAAAGCCTATAGGAGACAGAATACAGGGATAGGGCCATGAGGTGGTTTGCATAGGACATATTACTTATGTCCTGTATTCTTTTAGTGAGAAACTTCTGTGGACGTTCCAATTGTATGATATACCAGGTTAGGTACATACCAAAGGGGGCACTGCACTCAGTGATAGGTCTGACGAAAGCCGCATACAATGGAACAATGAATCCCTTGGACTTAGATACCATACCTTTGTTTATAAGTTGCGCAACATAAAATTATTTCCTCACCACTGTAGACACATGATGATCAAAGTCTAGATTACTATCTATGTGTGTCCCTAAGTCCCTGACTACTGGGTCAACTCTAAAGGGTGTGTTGTCAATATGATAATTACTAGGGATGGATGACTTCCCAAAAGATACTATTATGCATTTCTTGGCATTTAGTTTTAGTCCATGACTCTGACACCAGCTGTTTGTCTGTTTCAGCCTTTCCTGGAGAACATTTGTGTCAGTGTGAGATTCAATGACAGCTCCTAATTTGCAATCATCTGCAAATTTAGTCAGCCAGAGACCACTTACATTGGCCTTGACTTCTGAGAAGCAAATGGCAAAAAGGATCAGTCCAAGGACTGATCCCTGAGGGACTCCACTTGTGACTGGCCTCTATGTAGAGGTGGACTTCCCATTTCTAACTTCCTGGGTCCTGTCTGTGAGCCAGTTGGTTATCCACCGGGTGACATATGGATTTGTACCTAACCTCTTGAGTTTGTCAACAATGCCCGAGTGGAGTATTGTGTCAAATGCCTCTTAGGTTCATACGTTCATAGGTAGGTACTAGGCTATCGGCCCAAGGGCGTAAGTAAGCCTAGCTAACAAGATTCCCTGGCTTACGTCACCCAAGAAAGGTATTTTCCTGTGCCCCTGTCGAGCAGAGCCACAGAAGCGGTCCCCAGGGTGTATTTCCTATTTCCCATCCACTCATCAAGATTTTTCTTGAAGAGTGCTAATGAGGAACTTTGCTTGACATAGATGGGTAGCTTGTTCCAGAGTATGGGAAGTCTCTGGGACAGGAATCTATCCCTCCAGCATGTCCTGTTTGTTGTGGTGACAAGGTTTAGGTCCCTAGAGCGAGTAGCTTGGAGGGATTGGGATTTCTTTAGGTGTAGCATGCCCAGCAGCTCTGGGTTTGACATAGCTTTATATGTTAAGCAGAGATCACCTCAGAGTAGTTGATATGATACGGAGTAAAGCTGGAGTTTTTTGAGATGGTCAGTGTAGGGCATCTGTTTGAGGGCAGTAATCCTCTTTGTGAGGTACTTCTGTGGCCTTTCCAGCTGCTGCAGATGTCTTGTGAGGTACATTCCAAAAGGGGAATTGTACTCTATAATGGGTCTAATGAGTGTCGAGTAGAGGGGAACAATGACCTCTTTTTTCCTGGATGAGAACCCTTTTGTGATGAGGTGTGCCATGTAGAATTATATCCTGACTACTGTGGTGATGTGATTATTAAAGGAGAGACTAGTGTCCACCTGGGTCCCAAGGTCTCTTATCACACATTCAGCATTAAGTAGACTGCCACCTATGTGGTAGTTCATGGGTACTGAGTTTTTACCAAAGGAGATGACAATGCACTTTTTGGCATTGAGCTAGAGGCCATGGCTCAGACACCAGGCATCTGTCTCAATGAGGCCCTTCTGTAGGATGTCCACATCACTTGGGGACTTGACTATGGCTCCTAATTTGTAATCATCTGTGAACTTTGTTAGCCAAAGACCTTCTGTATTAGCCTGTACTTCAGAGAAGCAGATACAAAACAGGAGCGGTCCCAGGACTGAACCCTGTGGTACTCCACTAGTCACTGGTTTAAAGTCAGATTTGAAGTCTGCAACTTTTACAGTGTGGGTTCTGTCAGTGAGCCAATTGGCAACCCATCTTGTGACATAGGGATTTATACATAGTTTAGTGAGTTTAGCTATAATTCTAGAATGGGGGATGGTGTCGAAAGCCTTGGCGAGGTCAAAATAGGCTGTGTGAACCATCTTGCCCTCGTCTATGGCTTTGGTGACTGCCTCAAAGAAGTTGATCAGGTTCAGGAGGCAATGATCTGCCTTTCACAAACCCGAACTGGGTGGGGTCCAAAGTTTGGAGGTTACCAATGTCTTTGTTTATGAGGTCCATGATGATACATTCCATGGCCTTACAGACCAGGCTTGTCAGGCTAATAGGGAAATAGTTCCTGGGATCAGTGGTGGCTCCCCCTTTGTAGAGTGGTTTAACTGTTGCTGTGCACCTTTCAGTGGGCACAAAGCCTGACGTGAGGCTATGATCGAACATGGTGCTTAGTTGGGGAGCCAGTTCATTCTGAAGTTCACGTAAAACGCAGCCTGGGATGCTGTCCAGTCCCATGGATGCTGTGTTTTTGGCTTTAGAGAGTGCAGCTTTTACCTGCATAGTTGTGATTACAGTGGCTCTGCATTCTTCCTGTATAGATATGGGCCCTTTAGGAGGTTGGGGGGGGGGGTAAAGTTAGCACTGAACCTATCTGCCAGGATGTTGGCAATATCAGTTGGTTCTGTAATTTTCATGTCGTTGGGCTGTAACTCAGAGCAGATCTGGGTGGTGGCATTGAGATTCTTTGACATAGCTATAGAATGCTTTGTGGTTGTCCCTAGAATTGGTGGCAATTTTGTTTTTGTAGCTAGCTTTGGAGGATCTTATAAGGGATCTCAGCTTCTTACTGAGGCTGACCAGGGAGCTCCTCCACTCATGGGATTTACTCTCTCTTGCAACAGTTTCTTCCTTCTGTTGTAGAGTTTGTTTATGGCAGGGGACCACCAGATTGGCTTTCTTTTTTTGGAGGATAGTGACTTGGTTCTGTTTGGGATAGCCCGATCCATGCACTCGTGTAAGTGCTTATAGAGTGCATTTGTGTAGGATTCAGCAGCCGTAATTGTATTGTCCATCTGCATGAGTGTCATGAAGTTGGCTTTGGAGAAATGTTTTACCATGATTTCCTTAATGCGGGGTGGTGGCCGGATGTGGATATCTGGGATGATTAGCTTATGGTTGGATCTGACCAATGAGGAGTTGAATTCAGGTGTGGAACACCGATCACTTATGTTGGTAATGACTAGGTCTAGGATATTGTTGCCCCTGGTGGGGGTATGGATAAGTTGATCCAGGACATTGGAATTTATAAATTCTAGAAAGCATTGAGCGAAGGAGTTGGTACATGAGTAGTTTTCCAAGTTAATGGTGGGATAGTTGAAATTGCCCATTATTAGGGTGTTTGGTTGAACCCTAATATTTTCCAGTATATCAAGAAAAGAGGAGTGGGAATCCTGAGGCATGGTGGGGGATCTGTAGCAAGCTACAATTTGGATTGCAGTTTTGCCCATGGTTAGTTGCACTTGGATAACCTCGGATGCATTATGCTGAGCAACTAGCCTGGAGGTGTGGATATCCTTAATGAACATGGACACACCTCTGCCTTTGACGTTCCGGTCCAGGTTAGGTGGCTAAAAAGTGGGGTATGAGTTAAAGCCTGGTAATGCAGGGGTGCTCCCTGGAGCCTTGAACCAGGTCTCAGTCACTGCGCAGATATTAATGTTCTCCATTTTAAGGAGTGCCTCGAGTGAGTGAATTTTGAGGTTTAGACTTCTAGCATTGAGTAGCATTACCCACAGTTTTTGCTTGCCTGTTCTTGTTACGGTGGTGAAAATTGTCATTTGAACCTTGCCTAAAAAAGGCACTATGGGGCAGTAAGAGCCTTAGCCAGTATTCGGAAATCCAGGGGTGACAGGTGCAGGCCATCTCTGGCAAAGCATCGTGGTCTGTCAACCATGTTGTCCCAGGCAGACAGATACTGGATCCCCTTAGAATGACACCAGAAGCTTAGCCAGTTGTTGAAGTCAATCATTTTGTCCTTGTACTGCGGTATCATTCTGGGCGATGGCAGGATGCTACTCAAGGCTAGGGTCATACCTGCCTGGGATACAAGATCGGAGAGCTCTTCCATGTCCCTTTTCATGTAGTCTAGGGAGGTACATCTCAGGTCATTCACACCAACATGGACAATGACAGAGTCATATTTGTACTTGTTGTGGAGTGACGTGAGTGCATGCATTATGTGGCGGATCCTGGCACCCAACAGGCAGCTGACAGTAAGTTTCTCCTTGTTTAGCCTGGTGAGTGGGACATCAGTGTGCCTGACTATAGAGTCACCTATTTAGTTGAAAAGAAGCAGAGATAGAGGGAGTAGATGTGCATGAAGGCACTTTTGCTGTGATGATGGGGAAGTTTCTGTGCTGATATTAGTTTGAAATGAGAGAGTTTCTTGGTGAAACCATGCTAACAGACCGATTAATGCTTTAATTTAGTGCATTACATCCAGCAGCACCGAAGCAATGTTGCAGATGTGGAGCATTCCTGCAACTACTATTGCATCCACAGAAACCCCTAAGTATAATCTGGTCTTTACTTTTCATGTGAAATGATTTTGAGTGTGAAGAAGAAAGCAATCCTAACATAGCAAAACCAGTGGAGAAAGTGACTGGTCTGCTGTACAACTCAATGCAGCTAAATTACCATCCAGCCTATCCTACAGTGGATAATGCCTAGTCTTTCTAAAAGAAGATTGTGACTGTCACATTAATGTCAGTGTTAAAAAAATATTCAGGTTCACCATATGTACTTTTGCATATCTCCCTCCAAATTCAAACCCACAGGCAATGAAACTGGGTTTGCCTAGTACTCCTCTATTATTTGCCCAGAAAGAGCATGGTGGGTGTGCAGTCTGCCAAAGTCAGCCACTGAAAGAAAGAAAAGTGTTCTACTAAAAGTGCAAGTGTGATTTTAATACTAAATATTGGTCATTAGCCTTATATGGAAACTGTAACTGGCTGATGACAAAGAGATGGTCTAATCCCCTTTTACCCCTCTTTACAGACATATGGAACAACAGAACGAAGGGCAGCCGCCTTCCATTAGGATTTATGCTTATACTAGAGGAATATGAATGACTGTCTGATGTGTATACACACACACACACACACACACACACACAAACATATATATATATATATATATATATATATATATATATATATATATATGGGCCTACATTTTTTGATCGAAATATCATTATTTCGAACAAGAAAAGTACAGCCTTACAAACTGATAAAAGCTCAGGAAACAAACGAAGTACAAACAAAAAGGGATCCAAACAGCCACATGCAGAGATCTGTGACAACGCAAAACACTGTTATTTTAACGTATAAAAAGTTTATTAAAACTAAACACGTTTTCGTCACTCAACAGGAGTAACTTGTTTAGAAATAATCAGCACAACCATGTAATGCAATTTAAAAGATCCACCACAGAGTAATGTGATAGTACTAGCCAATCAATAAGCCCCTTTAGGTGGAAAAAACAAATGTTATTTAAAGCAACACAGTCATGAATACACTGTGTGGGTGGTTGACGTAAGTCATTAGACAAGCAGTTACTCAAAAAGAAACAAAATATAAAACGTGTTTCTTACTTTGAAGACAGTTTCTTTACAATCAATTTCCACGATCAGTTTATAAAACAGCCAGATAGTTCAATATGACTACAAGTTTAAATAGTCTCATAATATATAAGTATACAAGTGTAAAATGTACATATATACAAATTCCATTGAATGTAACTAGAGTTTAAAGTGTTACAAACTTTCCTGTGACTGTAAAAGATTAAGGTGTAATTTTTAACTAGTCTTATTGTCTCATACAGCTCTTTAATTTCAATAGACAAGGTATGTTACAATTATCATTAAGACCAGGATAAGAAAATGCATTTAATGTCAATTGCCATTCAAGTTCACGGCATTCTAATAATAGTGACATGGGCCCCCTCTAATGTCATTAACTAATTGATCTATTGCTAAAAATTGGAAAGAGTGACCAGCTTTCATGTTAATATGTTTAGCTAAAGCATTGTCACTTTTATTCTTAGAGACCGCATAAGTGTGTTCATAAATTCTGTCTCGAAATTTGCGGTCTGTTTTCCCTACATAGAACGCACTACAGTTTTTGCAACTTGCCAAATAAATAATACTTTTAGAGTTGCAATCAAGTTTGTGTGCGATCTGATATTTCTTCCCTGCTATTTCAAAGGAGTTACTTGTTTTTATGTGTTTACACATCTTACAAGCTCCACAAGAAAAAGATCCACATGTTCTATTATTAGTTCTAGATTTTTTGACCTCTAGTAAACTTTTCAGGTTGGCTCCCCTCTTATAAACAATTATCGGATAGGGAGCCTATTCTCTCCATTAACAAGTTGTCTTTATATAAAAGGAACCAATTCTTGTGTAAAGTGAACCTAACTTGGTCGCTGTCATTGTTAAAAGTTGTAATGAAGCAAGACTTATATAAGTGACAAGTGTCATAGTGACTAGCCATCAGTGCGTCACGACTCTGATATGTTGACCCATTTGGTATTTTTGTAAGTTGGAAATCATTCAAGTAAGTACTGATGTTAATAATGTCAACCTCTTCGAGTATTACCTCATTATTAAACTTTGGATTTAAAATAGGGTTAATAGTACCAGTCCTACGTTTGTTTTTCACTTCCACTACCAGTTCGTGAATAAGATGGGTAGGATACCTTCTATTCACGCACATATTTTCCAGTAGTTGACATTCTACTAAAAAATCTGCTTCTAAAGAACACATCCTAGCTGCCCTAATTAATTTGCCCTTTATGATGGAAAGTTTCTGTTTGAAAGGGTGTGCGCTAGAATAGTGCAAAAAAGAATTGCAATATGAAGGTTTTCTGTAAATAGTTGAATTCAACTTTTTGTTACAAGGGGCTTTTGTTAGTTTGACATCTAAGTAATCAATACTAGTTCTGTCAAATTTGTAAGTAAATTGAAAAAATGTGGTAGTAGAATTGAAATAATCAATGAGTCTGTCTGCTGCATACATATCATCTTTAAAGATGATAAAAATGTCTAAAAACCTTGTATAGTACACTAGAGAGTTTGATACATCTGGTTTATCAAAGATAAACAGTTTTTCCCAGTAAGCTACAAAAAGGTTCGCTAAACTCGCTCCACAGGGGGAGCCCATAGCTGCACCATGTTTTTGTAGGTAATGTTGACCGTTGAATATAAAAAGTTATTCGTCAATATGATATCAGTAAGTTCAGAAACCAGATCAATGTCTTTAGTTGAAGCATTTTTTTCTTTCATCATTAAAGCCACCCACTCTGCTGCTTCCATGTGCGGAGTAGAAGTGTATAGGTCAACCACATCGATAGTAAGGAAGTTGGAATCTAGGTCTATGGACAAACTGTTAAGGTTTTCTAGAAATGACCACAAGTCTTCTTTAGAAGCAGATTTTTTAGTAGAATGTCAACTACTGGAAAATATGTTTGTGAATAGAGGGTATCCTACCCATCTTATTCACGAACTGGTAGTGGAAGTGAAAAACAAACGTAGGACTGGTACTATTAACCCTATTTTAAATCCAAAATTTAATAATGAGGTAATACTCGAAGAGGGTGACATTATTAACATCAGTACTGACTTGAATGATTTCCAACTTACAAATATACCAAATGGGTCAACATATCAGAGTCGTAACGCACTGATGGCTAGTCACTATGACACTTGTCACTTATATAAGTCTTGCTTCATTACAACTTTTAACAATGACAGCGACCAAGTTAGGTTGACTTTACACAAGAATTGGTTCCTTTTATATAAAGACAACTTGTTAATGGAGAAAATAGGCTCCCATCCGATAACTGTTTATAAGAGGGGAGCCAACCTGAAAAGTTTACTAGAGGTCAAAAAATCTAGAACTAATAATAGAACATGTGGATCTTTTTCTTGTGGGGCTTGTAAGATGTGTAAACACATAAAAACAAGTAACTCCTTTGAAATAGCAGGGAAGAAATATCAGATCGCACACAAACTTGAT
Organism: Protopterus annectens; assembly: GCF_019279795.1. Classification (NCBI taxonomy): domain Eukaryota; kingdom Metazoa; phylum Chordata; order Ceratodontiformes; family Protopteridae; genus Protopterus; species Protopterus annectens. The sequence continues at coordinate 1,142,536,111 of NC_056727.1, read as the reverse complement.
TGCAACTCTAAAAGTATTATTTATTTGGCAAGTTGCAAAAACTGTAGTGCGTTCTATGTAGGGAAAACAGACCGCAAATTTCGAGACAGAATTTATGAACACACTTATGCGGTCACTAAGAATAAAAGTGACAATGCTTTAGCTAAACATATTAAAATGAAAGCTGGTCACTCTTTCCAGTTTTTAGCGATAGATCAATTAGTTAATAACATTAGAGGGGGACCCACGTCACTATTATTAGAATGCCGTGAACTTGAATGGCAATTGACATTAAATGCATTTTCTTATCCTGGTCTTAATGATAATTGTAACATACCTTGTCTATTGAAATTAAAGAGCTGTATGAGACAATAAGACTAGTTAAAAATTATATTAAATATATATATATATATATATATATATATATATATATATATATATATATATATATATATGTATATACATATATATATTTTTTTCCCATGGATATAAGCATTAAAATAAAATGTAAAGTATCTAAATGCAGGCATTGCACTGAATAATTTAAGAGGAGCTGCTGGTGTAGATTAACTACAAATCTTGACATATGAGCCAGAAACATGACTAAAACTCAGTCACCCCAGACCACTGAACCTGTGGAGATTTTACTTGTTCTTTCTTTAGGAATGGTTTCCTTAGGTCAAAACTGGAGAGAGTGTTTTCCTATTGTTTTACAAAAACCTTCCCATTCACCAACTTAGTACTTGCATATCCAGTGATAAGGATGGTTCTGTGTGAATTTTGATGAAAATGTTCATAGGTTGCTCAGTCAAACAAAAGGATAGCTGCTTCCCTTTTTTCATACTAACTGAGTGCAGTACTGGTGGAGAGATGTTATCATCTTTGTGAAAATAATCCCTAACAGACTAAATATATAATGCAATATTTGTGATAGATTTCTTAGTGAAAGGAGTTTGTCACAGACGTACGTTAGCCACAATGCCCAGCCCTGTCTTCCTCCACCACTCACTCATCTGCTTACTCATTGGTTTTTGGCCTTCTAAGGCGGAGCCTCACAGAGGTTTGTGCAGCACTTTGAGATACATCTGTACATGTTCCTCTGATTGGTTTAAAATTCTAACTACATTTAGTAGTTTTTGAGTGTTCATTTTCTTCATTCAGAAAGCTCTTATAGCTCTGACTAAGAAAATCGACTGAAATTTTGTCCTCATTAGTACTTGCATGAAGATGAAGCATTAGGCAAATTTAATATTATGTTCACTGAAATACACATTTTACTCTGTATTGTAGTCAAGAACTGAATTAGAAAGACGGTGAAACATAGATATCCATCTCTGCATACTGAAACTATAGAACTAGGTGCCTTATTATTAGTACTGATTGCAAATACAAGGTCAGAGGTTAGACTGTTCGAGCTGGTACAAAGATGATATAAAAGATGGATTTTAGTAATCATCATTGTTCTGCTGTCATGTTTCACATTACCCAATGCTAAACATGCTACATTGTGAACAACACTTTTTTTATTTTCATACTAGGCTATCTGCCCTAGGGCATTTATAAGTCTAGCCAGAGTATGTTTGGCTTTCGCCACCCATTTTAAATTAATTTTGCTATGCCCTTTTTCGAGGTTAGTATACTGTGCCTCTGTCTAACAGTGACACAGAAGTGATACCCGGGGTAAACCTACGATCTCCCATCCACTTATCAAGATTCCTCTTGAAAAGAGTCAATGAGGGACTCTGCCTAACCTGGACTGGGATTTTATTCCAGAGTGAAGGGAGCCTCTGGGTTATGAATCTGTCCCTCCAGCATGTCCTATTTATTTCAGTGCTGAGGTTCAAGTCTCTCGAGCGTGTAGCTCGATGGGATTTGGATTTTTTGAGGTGCAGCATGTCCCTTAATTCCGGGTTGGACATGGCCTTATACGTCAGGCACAGGTCACCTCTGAGCAGGCGGTATGCCACTGAGTAGAGCTGGAGTTTCTTTAACCGGGCAGCATATGGCATCTGTTTGAGCCCTTTGATCCTCTTGGTGAGGTACTTTTGGGGTCTTTCCAGTTGCTGCAGGTGTTTGGTAAGGTACATCCCAAAAGGGGCATTGTACTCAATTATGGGCCTGATGAGGGATGAGTAAAGAGGCACGATGACCTCCCCAATCTAGATGTGAATCCCTTCATGATTAGGTGGGCTATATAAAATGTTTTTCTAACCACTTTGGCCATGTGGTTGTCAAATGAGAGATTGCTATCAACTTGGGTCCCCAGGTCCCTAATTACTTCTTCTGTACTTAATGGATTACCACCTATGTGGTAATTTGTGGGCACTTTGTTTTTGCCAAAGGGGATGACTATACACTTTTTGGCGTTTAGCTTGAGGCCATGGCTCTGGCACCAGTTGTCTGTTTCTATGAGGCCCTTTTGGAGGATGCTTGTGTCGGCTGGAGAGTCGATTATGGCGCCCAGTTTGCAGTCATCTGCGAACTTGGTAAGCCACAGTCCTTCCGTGTTGGCCTGTACCTCCTAGAAATATATACCAAACAAGAGAGGTCCCAGGACTGAGCCTTGTGGGACGCCACTTGTAACTGGTTTGGAGTCTGACATGGCTCCAGCAATTCTAACCATGTGGGTTCTGTCCTTGAGCCAGTTTGCAACCCATCTAGTGACATAGGGGTTTATATTTAAGCTGGTGAGCTTATCTATAATGCCCGAGTGGGGTATTGTATCAAAGGCTTTTGCGAGGTCCAGATAGGCTGTGTGGACCACCTTCCCTTCGTCAATGGCCTTGGTGACTGTTTCAAAGAAGTCAACCAGGTTTAAGAGGCAGGATCTGCCCTTAACAAAGCCAAACTGGGTAGGATCCAGTATCTGTAGGTCCCCAATATCTTTATTTATGAGGTCCATGATGATCCTTTCCATAGCTTTGCAGACCAAGCTAGTCAGGCTTATGGGGCGATAGTTTCCAGGATCCGTTGAGGCACCACCTTTGTGGAGAGGGACCACTGTTGCTGTACGCCACTCTTTGGGTACATATCCTGTAGTAAGGCTGAGACTGAACAGTAGTTTTATGTTTGGGTTTAGCTCTTCTTGGAGTTCATGTAGGACGCAGCCTGGGACCCCGTCTGGTCCCATTGATGCTGTGTTTTTGCTTTGGAGAGGGCGGCCCCCACCTGAGCATCTGAGATGTCAGGGGGGCAGCACTCTGCTGGGATAGATATTTGCCCTTTTGGTGGGGGGGGAGAAGTTTGCGCTGAACCTGTCAGCTAGGATGTTGGCAATGTCTGTGGGATCAGTGTATTTTTTGTCATTTTGGACTAATTCTGAGCATATCTGGGAATTCCCACCCAGGTTCCTAACATAACTAAAGAAAGCCTTGTGATTATCCTTAGTGTCCTGTGCAATTTTTCTCTCGAAGCTGGCCTTTGACGATTTTATTTGTGCCCTTAGTTTTTTGCTAATACTGATCAGAGATGCCTTCCCTTTTTGGGATTTTGCTCTATCATGTAGTAGCTTCCTCCTTCTATTGTATAGTTTGTTTATGGCTGGGGTCCACCAGACAGGTTGTCTGCCTTTGGAGGATTGGGTCTTGGTTTTATTTGGGATTGCATGATCCATGCAGTCCTGAAGGTGTTCATAGAATGCATTTATAAAGGATTCTGTGGTCTGGGCCGTATTTTCCACAGGCCCGGGGGCTTTGAAGGATTCCACCTCGGTTTTGAGGAGTGTAAAATTTGCTTTAGAGAAGTTTTTCACTGTGGTTTTCTGGGCAGGGGGTGGGGTCGGGATGTGAATATCCAGTGAGATCAGTTTATGTTCTGATCTTACCAGTGAGGGATACACTTCTGGTCTGGAGCATAGAGTCCCCATGTTGGTGATGATCAGGTCCAGTATGTTTTCCCCTCTTGTGGGAGTGGTAACAAGTTGTTCCATAGCATTTGAGTTTATGAATTCTAGGAACCTTTGGGCAAGGGTGTTGGAGCTAGAGTAATGCTCCCAATCTATGTTTGGGTAGTTGAAGTCGCCCAATATAATGGTGTTCGGAGAGACCTTCATATTTTCCAGTGTTCTCAGGAAGGCCGAGTGGGGTTCCTGGGTTTGGGAGGGTGGTCTGTAGCAGGCTATAAACTGGAAGGCAGTTTTACCCACTGTTAGTTGCACATGGATAGTCTCTGATGCTTCGTGCTTTGCCACCAACCTGGAGGTGTGGGTATCTTTGATGAATATCGATACTCCCCTCCTTTTGTGGTTCGGTCCAAGTTTTGGGGCGAAAAGCATGGTATGAGGTATAACCTGGTAGTGCTGGGGTGCTCTCGGGACCCCTGAACCAGGTTTCTGTTACTGCACAGATATCGATGTTCTCCATGCTAAGGAGAGTTTCGAGCGTGCATCTTGAGGTTTAGACTTCTAGCGTAGAGTAGCATTACTCTTAGTTTCTTATCCCTTGTGATACCTATGGAGGTGGGTTTGTCTTTTGAGCCTTGCCTAAAAACGGCACTATGGGGGTAGCAAGAGCCTTTGCCAATATCCGAAAGCCCAGGGGTGACAGGTGCAAGCCGTCCCTAGCAAAGCATCGTGGCTTGTCGTGCATATCATCCCAAGCTGATAGGCATTGGATCCCCTTTGAATGACACCAATACTTAAGCCAATTGTTGAAATTGATCATCTTGTCTTCATACTGTGGCATCATTCTTGGTGAGGGTAAGATGCTACTCAAGGTCAGGGTCATAGCAGCCTGGGCTACATGCTCAGAGAGCTCCTCTATGTCTCTTTTCATGTAGTCCAGGGAGGTACGTCTCAGGTCATTCACACCAGCATGGACAATGACTGAGTCATATTTGTACTTGCCTTGGAGTGACCTGAGTGCTTGTGTTATGTGGCGGATCCTAGCGCCAGACAGGCTGCTCACCTTGACCTTCTCCTTGTTCAGCCTGGTGAGCGGGACGTCAGTGTGCCTGACGATAGAGTCGCCTATTACAAGTGTATCAGGTGTGTTGTTTAGCCTTAAGGGTTGTGACTGTTCGTCACACTGGCTTTGTGAGATATGTGTTGCACGTGTTTTTTTTTGGGGTAGCGGTTGCTTGGGTGTCTGCTTTGGAGGTCTCTGCTGCTTAGGCAGATCTTTATTTAGAGCCTCCGAGTATGTTTTTGTGTGATTATGTGTTTGGTTTGCTGTCGTGGTAGGTCTATGTGAGACTGGAATTGTAGTGATTGTGGTTTCCTTCTCCTCCTGACTGGTTTTGCCAGTACTGAGTTGAGAGAGCTTAGCCTCCAGTTTGGCTATATGGTTGCATCTCTCACATGTGTTGGAATTTGTTGGGAGGAGGAGAGGGTTGTCTGTGTACATGAGGCAGTTGTAACATTGCCTCAAGATTCCCATATTCACCAGCTGGACCAGAGAGGAGATTGACAACTGACCTTTGGACATGCTAGAATAATATTGGGAATTCCTTTATAATTGAAAACAAGGGCCAATGGGGAGCGAGGGTGTAGTGCTTTGAATTTTTAGTGCTGACTTATAATTGCTTTAGTGAGCAAGTGCCAGGTAACAAGTGCAATGTGTTACAGGTAACTTAAATGCAAAAACGACAAACAGTAACTTTCTTTCAAGCGAAGCAAGGAAATAAGTACAGAAAGCAATGCAGATATCACTAGGGATCCACAGAAGCAATGAGAAGCCACATTTTAGGTGGAATTAGCGTTCCAGGGAAATAACAAGCATACAAACAAAGCTAGATTCAGCAGGCTTGGATCTAGTCTATGCTACAGCAAACAAGGTGTACCAATTTCAGTAAGATACAGTGGATCTTTGACTCACTATGTGAATATGGTGTTCACACCAAATTGCCTTGCCTCCTGCTCTGAGCTACAGTACTGCACCCTGCTGATATTATCATCTTTGCAGCCTGTGCAGATATTCTGTATTCTGCTTTAAGGTGTCAGCAGTAGCTCAGGTCCTGAAACATCTTCAAGCTGTTTTTGGAGAGTTAGCTTTGGTGCACATTGCCTCCATTCTAGACTCATTCAGTCAACCTGTCACTTAAATCACCTGAGTATGCTCTCTTGAAGTCATCCAGAGTAGTTCCTGTCATAAAATCAATGTTACATGGTAGAATCTACAGACCTAGTTCCAGCTCCTATTTCCTAGAAAAATTGCCAAAGAATTGATACATTCCATTGTGTTCCTTTCAGTAATGCTGATGACCTGGGTCGGGTAGCAGCCCCGATTTCAGATAGCTGCCTGACAGGGAAGATTCAAATTACTAATAATAAGTTATTCAATCTTGGGAGGTGAGTATTGGACTTTGCATTGCTTGAGAACCACTTCCCACCAGTAGAGACTATAGGGCTTGAAGAAGGCAGGTGGCAGTCAGGGTTGAGGAGGGTTCAGACAGGCATCTTCTGGGGGATCCATGCTCAAAGGTTCATCATTACATATTATGTGTTTAGGAATTTGGATTGGGAATGAAGCATACATGCTCTATTAATTTGATTGTTTTGCTGGGTCCACCACACAGCCTTCAAGCCTACAGGAAATAATAAAAATTAGATGGTGGACAGACACCAGTGTATGAGGTAAGCGAAGAATAAAAGCAAATATATTTATTTTTAAATCAGAAAAATTAGCTGCTGGACAGCTGCTTAAATATAGTAACAAGTATGGCATACACAGGGCCTTTGATCAGCTGGTGCCCTAGGCAAAAGGTCTCCTCAGTGCCCCACCAACACCACGTGGTGACCCCCATCCTGGTCTACCTACACCATACAGATTACTGGAAGAGCGTCCCTGCTAGTTAGCTTATGCTTGAGGCTGGCTATGAGCACACCTGTTTGGAGTAACATTGATTTTACTTCACAACCCTCTAAAATCTCTTGGAAAATGTGGATAAAAATTTATTGATTATAGTAATATTTGTGGACCTTAGAAAGAAAATCTTTCAGCAAGGAAGACCATGCTTTTTTACTAAGGAAGACAAAAAAAATGTAACTTTATCTCCTAGACCCCATATTGATTTCAGGATTATTTAGAAGTAAGTAGTTTGGAGTGATTGCATCCGTGGTGTATGACTTGGTAGAAGACACTAAAGGAGTAAGTAAACTGTCGTGTCTGGGTTGTGGCTATTTTATTTTGTCCTCTGCACCAATACCGTAATGTGTAATGGTTCTGGGCGGATAACTCTGTTAAGCAGTTGGACTGTTTTTTATGCCAGCAAGCTCCTCTTCACCAAATATACAGTCCTATCTAAACAAAGACTTTTGTAAATGACAGCTGATGGTTCGTAGTTCCTTACTTAAATCAGTTACTTCGAGAACAGAATACTTTTTAGTGACTTAGCTGGATACAAACATAAATGTACACAAACACCACGTGCACACATACACAGTCTTTCTGGAAAGTCTCTTGGGTGGATGATGTCCATCTGGTATATCTAATAGGTTTCTCCTCATCTGCATGTAGACTGAACTGGTATCCCATAAACAAATTACTTCTTAAGACTAGAAGCCAAGGATGATATTGGAAGAGATAACCTGTTTCCCAAATGGATTACTGCCACTGTGTTTCCCAAGTCATAGCACATTATACAAGTGTTAAGTATCTCTTTCAGCTGCAGCAGTAGTTAATCTGGCTCTGGTGTTTATTGTTAAGATAGTCCTAAACTATATTTGCAATTTGCTCCCCTTGTTATTAAACTTCTGTAAACTAGACATTAACCATTGACGCTTCTTTGTACTTGTCATATCTCCCAACTGTTCGGGATATTGCAGGATGTCCAGGTTTTTGTCTCACATTTTTTACTCTGTGCCTCATAAAATTTGTGTTTTTCTGACAAACTATTGCAGACTGCAGTCACTAAACAGTGACAGATATTTGAGTTTCAGACTTCATATCCTTCAGAAAAATGCACACTAATACAAAACCTGTTCTACCAACTTTCTAAGTTTGCAACAACAATATTTAAAATCTGTTCCTGATTTTCGGCATTTGCCCCCATTATTTTTCTCTTTATCCAGAATTACTGTGCTAAGATTAAGAGGTATTGAACTCGCTTATGGAATATTACTTTCTAGAGTATGCAAATGAGAAGACATTTTAGCAGATGCTGACACTTAAGTGATAAAATAAAGTTTTGTGGTCTAACTTTCTGCAGCTTTCTTGTAACTGTAAGATGTATATCTGGGTCTGGTGACATCATTTAGGGAACAAAGGCCTTAGAAATGGTGCAGAATACTTGAGAGGCAAACACTTTAGTAAGCATCTCAATTGTCAAGATTTTTCTTCATATTTTTGGTCTCTTCGTAATAAAATTTGTAATTTTCAGGAAAATCACCAGTGACTGAAGGTGTTAAATAACAGACATTTGAGTTTCAGACTTCATAACCTGTAGAAAATGAATACTAACACAAAACCTGTTTTTCTAGCAACTTTCTAAGTTTATAGGAGCAGTATTTTAAAAATGTGTTTTGGGGCTTTTGTCCTCCCATTATTTTTGGCTTTTCTAGTCAGTTTTTGTTAATCTACATATTGGAACACAGAACTGGGAAAAGCAAAACCTCAACTTGTAGATTTTGCAAGAAATGCTAGCCTTGTCCGCCACATGTGGGGAAGTGGAACCAGGTTAGGTGAGTCTTAATCATCATGATCACTGGTGGTTTCCATTCTCACTTATCTTGCCTTGTATTAGTACAATAAAACAAAACAATTATATGCAGTCAGGCAGTTGTTAGTGTGTTTTAAATAATGCTGTTATCCAACAAAGTTGGTAAAAAAAACCTTCTGAAGACAACAAGACTATAAATAGATTGAACCCATCACAAAAGAAGACTGAATAGAGTGGTGCTAACCACAATCACTTTCATCTTGTTTATCATTTCATTTACTTCAGTTTTTGCTGTTTGTTGTTTGATCATAAAAATACTATGAGACAGCATTTAAATGTTTTATTATCAAATCTTGAGAAAATAAAATGTTTGGGGACTTCCTATCTATTGGTAGCAACACTATACTTTAATCAATAACTGAATGTCATTAGAATTCTTTTCATACTACAGTATTTTACAAAGAAAAAACAGAAGTTATGTACTCACCATAACGTTCCATGTTTGTAGTCCATCTTGCCCTTCATTCTTACATATGGATTCGGCTCTGACTCAGCCGATTACAAAGCTCAAAGTCTCTTAGTTGGCTCGTGGCAAGGTAGGTATCCCATAGTGCACTAGTAAGAATCCCAGATCTTGTTTGCTGCTAACTATAAGAGTGATAGAAAAGGTTATCCAGAAGAAACATCAACAATGAAAGGTCTCCACCCTACCAAAGGCAATACTATCCTGTCTCCAGATTCTCCCAGGATGGAGGTAGGTGGGTGGGTTCATAAGAATGAAGGGTGAGATGGAATACAAACATGGAACGTTATGGTGACTACATAACTTCTTTATGTTCTGTAGTCCTATCTCACCTTCATTCTTACATATGGGACAGTGTCCCTAGCACCTTTCTCTTGGGTGGCTCACAGGAATATACTCTTGAGAACTGTGGAACCAAAGGAGGCTCTACCCCTGGAGGTCAAATCCAATTTGTAATGAGTAATCAAGGTATGAGGGGTAGGCCAAGATGCTGCTGCACAAATACTGTCAATCGGAACTCTGGCTTGAAAGGCAGCAGATGTGGACAGGGATCTTGTGGAATGAGCCTTAATTTTAAATGGAAGGTTTTTTCCATTGGAGGAGTAGATAAATGAAATACAGTTGGAAATCCAATTAGATAGAGTCACTTTAGAGAATGGCAGACCTATTCTAGTTTCAGAAAAGGACATGAACAATTGGTCTGATTTCCTATGTTTCTTAGTTCTATGTAGGTAGAACTGTAACTTTTGTGAACATCAAGTTGATGAAATTTATATTCTGCACTGTTTGAATGATTAGGAAAAAATACAGGCAGTTTGATAGTTGGGATCAAATTAGCCTGAGAGCAAACTTTAGGGATGAAGGAAGGATTTGTACGAAGGGAAACTCTGTCTTTATGAACAATCAAATAAGGAGGTTTGATTGACAGTACTTGCAACTCTGATACCCATCTAGCAGATGTGATAGCTACTAGAAAAATGGTCTTCCAAGACAGAAATTTCAATTCACATGAATGTGTGGGTTCAAAAGGCAGGGAAGTAAGTTTGGACAGAACAAAATTTAGATCCCAAGGAGGTACAGGTTCCTGAAAAAGAGGTCTCAGCAAGGTAGCACCTTTAAGGAAGGTTCTACATAATCTGTGGGCCATCAGATTAGGCTCATGTTGTCCCAAATGAAAATTTGATATCGCTGCCAGTTGAACTTTAATTGTAGCAGCAGCTGATCCCTGATGGAAAAGTTCAGTTAGAAATTCTAACAGCAAAAGGGATGGATGCTGTGTAGGGATCTACATTTTTCTCTTTTGCCCAGATAGAAAATCTTCTCCATTTGCTAGTGTATAATTTCCTAGTGGAAGGTTTGTGGGAAGATGTAAGGATATGGGTCACTGCAGGAGAAAAATCATGAAACCTGACTAGGGATGGAAGTGGAGCAGCCACGCTGTCAAGTTGAGGGTGTGGAGGCAGGGGTGAAGGGAGCCTGACATGTGTGTTAAGAGGTCTGGAACTGGGTCCAGAGTCCATGGATCGTCTAGGAGATGAGGCCCGAGAAAGGGGAACCAAATCTGATGAGGCCAGTAAGGAGTGATCAGAATCATTTTATTTTCCAAGAACTTTGCTTTCTGGATCACTTCTATATGAGCGGAAAATGGGGAAATGCATAAAGAAGTCCCGGAGTCCAATCGTGAACAAGTGCGTCTCTCGGTGACTCTCCTGGAGGGGGATAAGGGAGAAGTAGCTGCTGCATTTGGCATTGATTGGGCTGGCAAAAAGATCACAGCAAGGCTGCCCCCATTTGCGGAAAATCTGTTCCAATACTTTCTGATTCAGAGACCACTCATGAGGCATCAAGATTGCCCTGCTGAGCTTGTCAGCTATCACATTGGTTGTCCCCGGGATATGCATTGCTACTAGAAAGTGCTGGAAAGATATTGCCCACTGCCAAACATGAAGAACCCTCTTAACAAAGGGGGTAAGATCTGGTTTGTCCTTCCTTGTTTAGATACCATACCACTGACATATTGTCCGATTGGATTGCTATCACCCCTAAAGGAAGAAAGTCATGAAGTGCTTGCAACGCTAGAAGCACTGCTCTCATCTCTAAGACATTGATATGCAGGTGAGCATCGTGATCTTGCCATGTGCCTTGGACAGTCATGCCTAGATAATGCCCCCCCCATCATATCTGGGAGGCATCCGTGGTCACAGTAGCAATGGGTTGGCACGGGAGGAAGGGTGTTCCTGTTGTCAGCTGATTGGGCTGAATCCACCAATGAAGGTCCTTTTTGCAAGACTCCATTATGAGAATATGATGAGATAGAGACAGTTGTTGAAGAGACCACTGGGAAAAAAGTAGCCATTGAAGAATTCACATATGCAATCTGGCTAGTGGAACTAGATTTATGGTAGAAGCCATGGTTCCTAAGAGTTTCAGCACTGTCTTTGCATTGACTTTTTGTAGAGGAAGTAAGCTGTAAATCTGTTTTCTGAGATTTTGAATGATGTCTCCAGGGAGACGAGCCATCATGGCGACTGTGTCTATTTCTGTGCCTATAAAAGTCACAAATTGAAAGGGCGACAAGGCAGACTTTTTCCAATTTACCATAATTCCCAGCTGGGTACAGAGCTGGATGGTTGAATCCCTGGCTTGTAGGAGTAGGTGCTTGCTGGTGGCAGTCAGTAGCCAGTCGTCCAGGTACGGAAGCACTTGGAATCCACAACGTCTCAAGTGAGCTGTCACTACCTCCATGCATTTGGTGAACACCCTGGGGGCTGTGGTGAGACCAAAGGGCAGAGAACGAAATTGGTAATGACTGGTTCCCAGCCAGAAGCGTAGATGTCTCCTTGATGCTCTGTCCATTTTTATGTGGTAGTATGCATCTTGGAGGTCTATGGAGTACATCCAGTTGTCTTTCTCTAATAGAGGGAGTATAGAATGCAGTGTTACCATTCAGAACTTGGCCTTCCTTATGGATTCGTTTAGTTTGCTGAGGTCCAAAATGGGCCTCCAGTTCCTTGTTCCTTTTGGCACTAAAAAGAATCTGGAGTAAGTTCCGAATCCTACCTGGTCTGTGGGGACGGTTTGGATGACTCTTTTTGAAAGCAACTTTTGAACTTATATAGTTGCTTGATCCCTGTGATTGGGTGGAACATCTGGGATCTTCTTGGGGGTGTGGGGTGGAAGAAAGAAGGGTATGGAATATCCTCTGTTTATTATTCTTTGTACCCACTTGTCTTGGGTGATGTTGAGCCAGGTTTCTGGATACAAAGATAAGTGACCCCCGACTGGCTCCAGAGAAGCACAGCCAGGCCCTACAGCAACATCTATCATTTGCTCCTCCCCCCTGCCTCTGAAGGAGGAATCACCCTGTGTGTCTAGGAAAAATCTCTGGGACTTCTTGAACCACATTTTTCCACCTCTCTGATGCTTGGGATATGGTCTAGAAGGGACGATAAAATTTACTCCCATGGCAGAGAAAGTTTTCCCTTCCTGTTCACACCTGGTGAGTGTATCTTTTACCTTTGATCCAAAGAGGAACTGTCAAAGGGGGCATTCTTAAAGTAGATTTGAAGGGCTCCGCAAAATTACATAAGTGCATCCAGGAGTGTCTCTTAAGGGAAACTCTTGAACCTGCTGCCCTACTTGCTCCATCTGCTGCATAGGAGATCAGCCTCATGGAGGAGTTAACAATGGAGTTTAAGGTGGACAACTGAGCAGCAACTTGCTCAGAGACTCCTTCAGTTGATGTACCTTGGTGAGTATCTCCTAGCTCCTTTAGGAGATCTCTCTGAAGCCTAGTAAAATGTGTGAGATAGTTCAGCGATCTGAGAGTAAAAGCCACTGAAGAGAAGATACACTTCCCGTATCTATCCATTGTTCAAGACTCCTTGTTCAGTGGATAGACAGAAGTAGAAGTCTCTGCTAGTTCCTTCTTAGTGGCCGCCGCCACCACCATGACATCTACAGGCACACCTTTCATCAAGAATTCTTTCTCTTTTGGCACCGAGAGAAATTTGTTGGGTCTTCTGTGGACTGGTTCCATGGCATCAGGAGTTTCCCACACCTTTCGACTAACTAGGTCCAGGAGTTCATCCAAAGGTTGAGACACCCAAGAGACTAAAGGTTGAGACCCAAAATCCTTCAGGCACACTGACTCCTCATCAGAAGGAGTGACAGTGGGCCAGCTGTCTCTTGGCTTCAGGATCTCTAAGATATCTGCAAAGGAGATATCATCAGAGGATGACCTGGGGGACCCTTCTGACTCCTCTAGGTCAGGGTCTGAGGTGATGGACTTATCTGGGGAGTCTACATGCTTCCTCTTGCATGTCCTCTTCCGAGGGGGCTCCTCAGAAGGGTATTCTGGAGAGGTCTCGGAAGACTGGGGGCCACCCAATGGGGGCTTCTGAGGCTGTGAGTCTCTGCTGTTGAGGTCGGTGCTTGAGGGGGAAGAGTATCGGTACCCTTGTGCAAACCTGACGACCGAGACAGCATGCTCCTCATCTCGAATGCCGATCTCTCTGGCTTCGAAGACAGACCCTGTTCTGAGGAAATGGAGGTAGCCCTCGGCTCTGAAGGGATCAGCCCGAGATGGATGTAGGGTCTGAGCTGAACCTAGCCAATGCCCCGAGAGGTAGACTCAGCACTGAAGAGGTTCAGGTCTAAGTGTCCGTGTTGGGGCTGACTGGTGAGCTTCGGCTCTTAGATACCAAGGATGGCGCCGAAGGTGTTGGAGTGGAACTCGGCTCTGAGACAGCCACAAGGGGAGCTGGAACCGAGGTTTCCACAACAAGCGGCACCGAAATCTCTGGCTCCAAAGGACCAACATGGCTTGGAGGAGGAACCACAACAGGGAGAATGGTCTTAGATGGCTCCTGAACTGACTGGGTCGGAGCCAGCAACAATTTGGATAAAGCAGACGACTTCAAAAGTCTAAGCACTACTCTCTCTACATCCTCTTCTAAAAGGCTCTTGGAGGATCTGGATGACAGGGTAGGTGACCTAAATCTCTGTAAAATGGGAGATCGTAAAGCTGGGGAGATCAGCAATAGCTCTCTAGACTGGCTCTGATGCAATTTCTCAGTAGTTGGCTCCGAAAGACTTGGGGCTGACACTGCAGTGTCAACATCGATGACCTCAACCAGCTCCGAGGACAATGGAGCCAAAGAGATAGAAGGCTTATCCAGTTTTAAAGTTTTCTGAGGAGGTTCAGACAAAATAGTCAGCACAGGAGAATGTTTCTTGGCCGACTTGACCTTCTCTTTCTTAGATGAGTGAGACTTGGAGGATGAAAAAGAGCTGGCTAAGTTCTCCTTGAAGGAAGGCTTAAGGAGACCTTTTAGTATTAATTTGTTCTTTCTTTCCAGGAGAACTCTGGAGCTGAAGGAGTGACAGAAAGAACAAGTTTCCTGTAGGTGAATGGCTCCGAGGCAGTAAACGCAGTTACTGTGCCCATCAGTAATCGACATTTTTTGGGAGCACTTAAGGCACTTTTTAAAACCCGAAGGTTTATGATCTTTGGATTCCTTCGACATGTCTATAAAAGGAAGTTCTATGAAACAAAAGAGAAGACAAGGTCCTGTAACTTAAACGGGCCTCGGCCTTAAGAAGCTACGCACAAAATACAATCGAGGACTAGGTCCTCTAACTTAAACGGGCCTAGCACCGCTAAACCAACTCACGCACAGAGGAGAAAACAACAGAGGACTAGGTCCTCTAACTTAAATGGGCCTAGCCCTGTTGAGGAAAAAAGTCAGAAAGTTAAACAGAGGACTAGGTCCCCTAACTTAAATGGACCTAGCTGCAGAAAAAGGAAAGAAGCTAAGTCAGAAAATACCACAAATAGTAAATCTTAAACAGCAGGCAAGAACTAGTCAATAATAGTAAACGACACTGCCCACAATATACTGTACTATTGAAAACTAGGCAAAAAACAAGGTCCTAACCCAAACGGGGACCTACGCTAATAGGAACTATGTCAAAAACTAGCACACAGAAGGATACCACACAGAGAACAAAAACAGGCCCAGAATGACCAACAAGTTCTCAACACTAACTACTTAAATTTAGCAAAACACACTACTATTAACTACCAATGAAAAACTATTACTAAGACTAAGTAAATTAAGCTATCTTATGTGAAGAAATATCAATAAAACTACAATAATAATGAAAATATGCAACTTAGCCACGGCCAAACAAGAAGCACTTCTCTACTCGTAGACGCAGCAAACGCGATCTGGGGATTCTTACTAGTGCACTATGGGATATCTACCTTGCCATAAGCCAACTAAGAGACTTTGAGCTTTGTAATCGGCTGAGTCGGAGCCGAGGATTGGCTCCGAACCCATATGTACGAATGAAGGCGAGATGGGACTACAGAACATCATTAATTTCAGTAGCTTAGCATATGCGATAAAGCTAATAATATTAGCAATGTGACGACCAAGCGAAAGGGTGTGAAAAAACTTTTGACTCACCAAAAATCAGCACTTAACCAGAATATTTAATTTCAAATAAAATGATTCAACCAACGCTGCACAATGTTTGTATTTTGAAACTGCACAGTTCCTAGTTTTATTCCCACCTGATTCACAAACAAGCTGTAATGATGACCAATCGTAGTTCTCCGTCTGTTAGGTCAAACATTAGGGACAAAGAAATGAGGGAGAAAGGTCCCAAATCATAGAGAATTTTAGCACCAGCTCTGCAGTAGCATATATTTTCTGAAGATTGCAATGTTTGGAACGCTAAAGTACATAATTTTTAGTAACTGAAAACATCAATTTGCCATAAACTCACAAATTTGTGAGGGACCAACCAGAAATATGAGGCAAAATCAAATATGAAATAAAGAGCGCCTGACACATATGCAGAAAGTATCTTCCTCACTCTCTGCACTGACAGAAACACTTTCCGTCTTAACAAAACTGGGTGGAAAGATAAACAGAAAGTAAACTTATAGTAATGGACTTCAGTTGTTGTTGTATCTTTTGGCTTTTCCCGGTTAGGGGTCGCCACAGCGGAACTCCAGTCCGCTAATGATTGGCAGTAGATTTTTACGTACCGAGTTGCCAGCCCTGACACACAACCTTCAACGAAGGTACGCCCATTCACGCATGTCTCCATGGACTTCAGTAAAGGCAGAAAATGACATTATACATGGTTAACTTTCCTGGTATACTGATTAGCTTGTAAACTAATGGGCTTTTAAAATACTGCATTAACAGTTAAGATCTTAACTCTGAAGTTCACTATGCAGGATTGCTGGTTGATTTACAAACAACAACAACAAAAACAAAATCGACATTGGCAAATTATACATTTGTGTCACTACACTGTAGAACAAGTGCTATATTAATAGAAATTCCCAACTGCATTCCCCAGATGACATCATGGTGCCTGGCTGCTATGTTTACCCACTAACTAGCACATGAACCCACAAGTCATCTTCTTCTTCTTAAGAATAATAGCTAACTACCTAAGCAGCTCCTGGGTGCCTCTTAATTCAGCTATCCTGCACTGTATATTTTAATAACCTTCATACAAATCAGAAATTGTGATAAAAGTAAATGATTCTGACTTGGTGTCAGAAACCAAGCCACTTAGCTAAAAGTGGAAGCTGTGGTTTTTCCTTATTGTGATATGTGTGCTTAATTATTCTTATTTACACTTATACATGTATGGCAGCTGTATGCTTAATTATACCTATTTACACTTAAACATGTAAAGCAACTGTGTGCTTAATTATACTTATTTACACTTATACATGTATGGCAGCTGTATGCTTAATTATACCTATTTACACTTAAACATGTAAAGCAACTGTGTGCTTAATTATACTTATTTACACTTACACATGTATGACAGCTGCATGCTTAATTATACTTATTTACACTTATACATGTATGGCAGATGTGTGCTTAATTATACATATTTACACTTATACATGTATGGCAGATGTGTGCTTAATTATACTTATTTACACTTATACATGTATGGCAGCTGTGTGCTTAATTATACTTATTTACACTTACACATATATGACAGCTGCATGCTTAATTATACTTATTTACACTTGCACATGTATGGCAGATGTGTGCTTAATTATACTTATATATACTTATACATGTATGGCAGCTGCGTGCTCAATTGTACTTATTTACACGTACACATGTATGTCAGATGTGTGGTTAATTATACTTATTTACACTTATACATGTATGGCAGCTGTGTGCTTAATTGTACTTATTTACACTTATACATGTATGGCAGCTGTGTGCTTAATTATATTTATTTACACTTACACATGTATGGCAGATGCGTGCTTAATTATTCTTATTTACACTTATACATGTGTGGCAGCTGCGTGCTTAAATACATGTATGGGACAAGCTGCGGTGGTACAGCGGTAGCGTTGTTGCCTCACAGCAAGAGGTTCTCCTGTTCGATTCTTGGCTGGAGTGCTGCCTTCTGTATGGAGTCTGCATGTCCTTCCCGTGGTCGAATGGCCTCCGAAAGACATATGTGAATGGACGTGCCTTCGCTGAAGGTTGGGTGTCGGGCTGGCAACTCGGCACCATAAAAATCTACTGCCAGTCTTTAGCGGAGCGGAGCTCTGCTGTGGCAACCCCTAACCGGGAAAAGCCGAAAAGACAAACAAACAATGCTTATGCATGTATGGCAGATGTGTGCTTAATTATACTTATTTACACTAATACATGTATGGCAGCTGAGTGCTTAATTATACTTATTTACACTTATATATGTATGGCAGCTGTGTACTTAATTATACTTATTTACACGTATACATGTATGGTAGCTGTGTGCTTAATTATACTTATTTACACTTATACATGTATGGCAGCTGTGTGCTTAATAATACTTACACTTTTATATGTATGGCAGCTGTGTGCTTCATTATACTTATTTGCACTTACACATGTATGGCAGATGTGTTTTTAATTAAACTTATTTACACTTATACATGTATGGCAGCTGTGTGCTTAATCATACTTATTTGCACTTACACATGAATGGCAGCTGCTTGCTTAATTACACTTATTTAGACTTATACATGCATGGCAGATGTGTGCTTAATTATACTTATTGACACACGTATGGCAAATGTGTTTAATTATACTTATTTACACTAATGCATGTATGGCAGCTGCATGTTTAATTATACTTATTTACACTTAAACATGTATGTCAGCGGATTCACTACACAATCTCAAAATACTGAAATGTCGAATTTCAGTATTTCGAGACTGAATAGTCAAAACACCACATACACGAAAACCCACAATCATGAATACTACAATCGTGACCATTCACACACACACACAAACCAGGATGTAATGACACACACACACATACACCTACCTAACTAAACAAACATAACAACACACACAAACACTGCGCCCCTACACCCCACTACTTATATATTCTAACTCCGAGGTCGCACTAAACACACAAACACACAAAAAAGACCACTGCACACACTCACACACACTAAAATCCCTACCCATTATCCTCAAACACACAATACTTACCTGAAACCCCAGATAAATCCACAAACTGCACAACATGTCACGAACGAGACACCACGATAGCGGCGGATTCGACATTTGCGGATTCGGCATAGTGTAGTTTCGGTTAACTGCACTTTCTACTATTCGGTCTCGAAGTACTGAATTTCGACATTTCAGTACATCGAGATTGTCTAGTGTATCTATGGCAGCTGGATGCTTAATTATACTTATTTACACTTACACGTGTATGGCAGATGTGTGCTTAATTATACTTATTTACACTAATACATGTATGGCAGTTGCGTGCTTAATTATACTTATTTCCACCTATACATTTATGGCAGCTGTGTGCTTAATTATTCTTATTTACACTTATGCATGTATGGCAGCCATGTGCTTAATTATACTTATTTACCCTTACACATGTATGGCAACTGCTTGCTTAATTATACTTATTTAGACTTATGCATGTGTGGCAGATGTGTGCTTAATTGTACTAATTTACACTAATATATGTATGGCAACTGTGTGCTTAATTATACTTATTTACACTTACGCATGTATGGCAGATGCGTGCTTAGTTATACTTATTGAAACTTACACATGTATGGCAAATGTGTTTAATTATACTTATTTACACTAATGCATGTATAGCAGCTGCATGCTTAATTATACTTATTTACACTTACACATGTATGGCAGCTGTGTGCTTAATTATACTTATTTACACTTACACATGTAGTTTCATAGTTTAGTACTAGGCTATCTGCCCTGGGGCATTTGTAAGCCTAGCCATAGTGATGTGGCTTTCGCCACCCCATGAAATGGTACAAAAATGTACAGAATAGATTTAGAATACTGTGCCTCTGTCTAGTAGTGACACAGTGAAGGTCCCCTTATATAATAGAATTAGTTTACTGTGCCTCTGTCTAGTAGTGACACAGAGGTGACCCCCTGGGGTAAACTTATGATCTCCCATCCACTCATCAATATTTCTGTTGAAGAGAGTCAGTGAGGGACTCTGCCTAACATGAACTGGGATTCTGTTCCAGAGCATGGGAAGCCTCTTGGTTATGAATCTATCCCTCCAGCATGTCCTATTCATACTTGTGGTGAGGTTTAAGTCTTTAGCAAGTGCCGGGTGAGGTACATACCAAATGGGGCATTGTACTCAATCATGGGTCTGATGAGGGAGGAGTATAGGGGTACAATGACATCCTTGGATCTGGATGTGAATCCCTTCGTGATAAGGTGTGCAAGGTAGAATGTCTTTCTAACCACTTTGGCAACGTGGGTGTCAAGTGAGAGGTCGCTGTCGACTTGGGTCCCTAGGTCTCTGATTACTTTTTTCGTACTCAGTGGGTTACTGTCTATGTGATAATTTGTGGGCACTTTGTTTTTCCCAAAGGGGATGACTATACATTTTTTGACATTTAGTTTAAGGCCATGACTCCGGCACCAGTTGTCCGTTTCTGTGAGGCCTTTTTGTAGGATGTAAGTGTCAGCTGGTGTATCGACTATGGCACCTAGTTTGCAGTCATCTGCGAACTTTGTCAGCCACAACCCTCCCATGTTTGCTTTAACATCTGAGAAATAAATGCCGAACAAGAGGGGTCCCAGGACAGATCCCTGTGGGACACCACTTGTGACTGGCTTTGAGTCTGACATGGCTCCAGCGATTTTGACTTTATGGGTTCTGTCCTTTAGCCAGTTTGCAACCCATCTAGTGACATATGGGTTTACATTTAAGCTGTTGAGCTTATCTATGATGCCTGAGTGGGGTATTGTGTCGAAGGCCTTAGCCAAGTCCAGGTAGGCTGTATGGACTGCTTTGCCCTCATCAATGGCTCTAGTGACTGTTTCAAAAAAGTCAACCAGGTTCAAAAGGCAGGATCTGCCCTTTACAAAGCCGAACTGGGTGGGATCAAGTGTCTGTAGGTCCCCAATGTCTCTGTTTATGAGTTCCATAATGATTCTTTCCATAGCTTTGCAGACCAGGCTGGTTAAGCTTATGGGGTGGTAGTTCCCAGGGTCTGTAGAGGTACCCCCTTTGTGGAGTGGGACCACTGTTGTTGTACGCCAGTGTTCAGGTACATATCCTGTAGTAAGGCTAAGGTTAAATAGCATTTTTATGTGCGGGTTTAGCTCCTGTTGGAGTTCACGTAGCATGCAACCCAATATACCGTCAGGTCCCATTGATGCTGTGTTTTTAGCTTTGCTGAGGGCGGCTCTCACCTGGACATCTGAGATGACAGGGAGATTACATTCAGCTGGGATAAGTATTTCTTCTTTTGGGGGTGAGGGAGGGGAGAGATTTGCACTGAACCTGTCTGCCAGAATGTTGGCAATGTCTGTGGGTTCAGTGTATTTTTTGTCGTTGTGAACTAACTCTGAGCATATCTGAGGGTTTCCGCCCAGGTTTTTAACATAGCTGAAGAAGGCTTTGTGGTTATCTTTAGTGTCCTTAGCGATTTTTCTCTCAAAGTTGGCCTTGGATGTTTTTATGAGAGAATGTAGTTTTCTGCTAGTGTTGATCAGAGATGTCTTCCCTTTATGGGATTTTGCTCTGTCGTGCAGTAGCTTCCTTCTTTGGTTATACAATTTGTTAATGGCTGAGGTCCACCAGACAGGATGCTTGCCTTTGGTGGAGAGGGTCTTGGATTTATTTGGGATTGCATGATCCATGCATTCTTGGAGATGTCCATAGAAAGCATTTGTGAAGGATTCAGCATTGTGGGTTGTGGTTTCCACTGGCCCAGTGGGCTTAAAGGATACTATCTCAGTCTTAAGAAGAGTGAAGTCGGCTTTCGAGAAGTTTTTCACTGTGGTCTTTTGTGCTGGGGGTGGAGGTGGGATATGTATATCCAGGGTGATTAGTTTGTGGTCGGATCTCACTAGTGAGGGGTATACTTCCGGTGTGGAGCATTTTGTCCCCATGTTTGTGATGATCAGGTCTAGCATATTATCTCCCCTAGTGGGAGAGGTGACTAGTTGTTCCAGTGCATTTGAATTTATGAATTCCAGGAACCTTTGGGCTAGGGTGTTAGGGCTAGAATAATGTACCCAATCTATGTTAGGGTAGTTGAAGTCTCCCAGTTTGATGGTATTTTGTGATACATTCATATCCTCCAATGTCTTCAGGAAGGCTGAGTGGGGTTCCTGAGATTGGGAGGGTGGTCTGTAACATGCTACCAGTTGTATAGCAGTTTTGCCTATGGTTAGTTGCACCTGTATGGTCTCCGATGCTTCATGTGTTGCTACTAACCTGGAGGTGTGGGTGTCCTTGATGAATATGGACACTCCCCCTTCCTTTGTGGTTCGGCCCGGGTTTTGGGGCCGAAAAGCATGATAAGAGGTTTAGCCTGGTAGTGCTGGGGTGCTCTCAGGAGCCTTGAACCAGGTTTCAGTTACTGCACAGACGTCGATGTTTTCCATACTGAGGAGTGCCTCGAGTGCCTGCATCTTGAGATTTAGACTTCTGGCGTTGAGCAGCATTACCCTTAGTTTTTTTCCATTTTTGTTTTCTAAGGAGGTGGGTTTGTCTTTTGAGCCTTGCCTAAAAAAGGCACTATGGGGGTGGCAAGAGCCTTAGCCAATATCCGGAAGCCCAGTGGTGACAGGTGCAAGCCGTCCCTTGCGAAGCAGCGTGGCTTGCCCAACATGTCATCCCAAGCAGACAGACATTGGATCCCCTTAGAATGACACCAGTACTTGAGCCAATTATTAAAGCTGATCATCTTGTCTTTGTATTGTGGTATCATTCTTGGTGAGGGCAAGATGCTGCTCAGGGTCAGGGTCATACCAGCCTGGGCTACATAATCAGAGAGATCCTCTATGTCTCTTTTCATGTAGTCCAGGGAGGTACATCTCAGGTCATTCACGCCAGCATGGACAATGACGGAGTCATATTTGTACTTGCTTTGGAGTGACCTGAGTGCGTGTGTTATGTGGCGGATCCTAGCTCCCGATAGGCAGTTCACAGTCACCCTCTCCTTGTTCAGCCTGGTAAGCGGGACATCAGTGTGTTTGACTATAGAGTCACCTATTACTAGTGTATCAGGCATGGTGTTTGGCCTTAAGGGCTGTGATTGTTTGACACACTGATTTATTGAAGTATGTGTTGCATGTGTTTTGTTTTGAGGTGGTGGATTTTTGGATGTCTGCTTTGGGAGCCTCTGTTGTTTTGGTAAGTTTTTTATTATAGCCTCCGAGTATGTCTTTGTGTTTTTATGTGTTTGGTTTGCAGTTGTGGTAGGTCTATGTGGGACTGCGTTTGTTGTGTGTGTGGTTACCATCTCCTCCTGTCTGGTCATGCCAGCCCTGAGTTGAGAGAGTTCAGCCTCCAGTTTGGCTATATAGTTGCATCTCTCACATGTATTTGTGTTTGTTGGGAGGAGGAGAGGGTTGTCTGTGTACATGAGACAATTGTAGCATTGTCTCAAGATTCCCAGATTAACCAGCTGAACTGGAGAGGATGCCAGTAATCTACCACTCGACATGCTAGAATAGTATAAGGGAGTGCTGTGCCTTTAAGGGA
The DNA here is from genome assembly GCF_019279795.1 of Protopterus annectens. Classification (NCBI taxonomy): domain Eukaryota; kingdom Metazoa; phylum Chordata; order Ceratodontiformes; family Protopteridae; genus Protopterus; species Protopterus annectens. Next base: position 1,142,512,950 of record NC_056727.1, on the reverse strand, counting down.
AGTGGATATTCACAGGGGTGGTAGGTGGATGTAGTGCTTACTTAGTAGGAGAGTGCTTACTTAGAAGAGAGGTTTTGAGAACAAGTGCTAAGCTTATAATATAGCGAGTAGTCTGATTATACTAAGAGTAGAGCTTCCTTAAGGGAAAATTTGAAGAGCAGACTTGGCGGAGCCAGAAGAAGTTTAACCTTGTTTAAGCCACGCAAACGCGGATTTTAAACAGGAAACTTCAAAAGAGCTAGAAATGGTCCAAAACAACCAATTACTACAGCTCTTGTGCTGAGGTCACTCCTTCAGGGACAGGTAGGCTGCTCAAGGATCCCCACTCCCACTGGTGAGCAAAGAAACTTCCTTCTATCCAAGTAAGGTTATGGACAACATGTCAACTGAATGCTTAATTATACTTATTTACACTTACACATGAATGGCAGATGTGTGCTTAATTATACTTATTTATACTGATACATGTATGGCAGTTGCATGCTTAATTATATTTATTTCCCCCTATACATTTATGGCAGCTCTGTGCTTAATTATTCTTATTTACACTTATACATGTATGGCAGACATGTGCTTAACTATACTTATTTACACTTACACATGTATGGCAGATGTGTGCTTAATTAAACTTATTTACACTTATACATGTATGGCAGCTGTATGGCAGCCGTGTGCTTAATCATACTTAATTGCACTTACACATGAATGGCAGCTGCTTGCTTAATCATACTTATTTAGACTTATACATGTATGGCAGATGTGTGCTTAATTATACTTATTGACACACATGTATGGCAAATGTGCTTAATTATACTTATTTACACTAATGCATGTATGGCAGCTGCATGCTTAATTATACTTATTTACACTTATACATGTATGGCAGATGTGTGCTTAATTATACTTATTTACACTTACACATGTATGGCAGATCTGTGCTTAATTATACTTATTGACACTTACACATGTATGGCAAATGTGTTTAATTATACATATTTACACTAATACATGGATGGCAGTTGCGTGCTTAATTATACTTATTTCCCCCTATAAATTTATGGCAGCTGTGTGCTTAATTATTCTTATTTACACTTATATATGTATGGCTACCCACGGTGGTGGTGCTGCGGTAGCATTGTCGCCTCACAGTAAGACGCTGTCCGTTTCGATTCTCAGCTAGAGCGTCTTCTGCGTGGAGACATGCGTGAATGGGCGTACCTTCGTTGAAGGTTGTGTCAGGCCTGGCAAGCCGGTACGTAAAAATCAACTGCCAATCATTAGTGGACCGGAGTTCCGCTGCTTAATTATACTTATTTACACTTGCACATGTATGGCAGCTGTGTGCTTAATTATACTTATTTACACTTATACATGTATGGCAGATGTGTTTTTAATTATACTTATTTAAACTTACACATGTATAACAGCTGCTTGCTTAATTATACTTATTTAGACTTATACATGTATGGCAGATGTGTGCTTAATTATGCTTATATACACTAATACATGTATGGCAACTGTGTGCTTAATTATACTTATTTACACTTACACACGTATGGCAGATGCATGCTTAATTATACTTACTTACACTTATACATGTATGGCAGCTGTGTGCTTAATAACACTTATTTACACTTTTATATGTATGGCAACTGTGTGCTTAATTATACTTATTTACACTTACACATGTATGACAGATGTGTGCTTAATTATACTTATTTACAGTTATACATGTATGATAGCCGTGTGCTTAATTATACTTATTTACACTTGTATATGTATGGCAGCTGTGTGCTTAATTATACTTATTTGCACATACCCATGTATGGCAGCTGCTTGCTTAATTATACTTATTTAGACTTATACATGTATGACAGATGTGTGCTTAATTATACTTATTTGCATTAAAACATGTATGGCAGCTCTGTGCTTATTTATACTTATTTACACTTACACATGTATGGCAGAGGTGTGCTTATTTATACTTATTGACACTTACACATGTATGGCAAATGTGTTTAATTATGCTTATTTACACTTGCACATGTATGGCAGCTGTGTGCTTAATTATACTTATTTACACTTATACATGTATGGCAGCTGTGTGCTTAATTATACTTATTTACACTTGTACATGTATGGCAGCTGTGTGCTTAATTATACTTATTTGCACTTACCCATGTATGGCAGCTGCTTGCTTAATTATACTTATTTAGACTTATACATGTATGACAGATGTGTGCTTAATTATACTTATTTGCACTAAAACATGTATGTCAGCCGTGTGCTTAATTATACTTATTTACACTTACACATGTATAGCAGATGCATGCTTAATTATACTTATTGACACTTACACATGTATGGCAATTGTGTTTAATTTTACTTATTTACACTAATGCATGTATGGCAGCTGCATGCTTAGTTATACTTATTGACACTTATACATGTATGGCAGCTGTGTGCTTAATTATACTTATTTACACTTAAACATGTATAGCAGCTGGATGCTTAATTCCACTTCTTTGCACTTACACATGTATGGCAGATGTGTGCTTAATTATACTTATTTGCACTAATACATGTATGGCAGCTGTGTGCTTAATTATACTTATTTACACTTACACATGTATGGCAGATGCATGCTTAATTATACTTACTGACACTTACACATGTATGGCAAATGTGTTTAATTTTACTTATTTACACTAATGCATGTATGGCAGCTGCATGCTTAGTTGTACTTATTTACACTTATACATGTATGGCAGCTGTGTGCTTAATTATACTTATTTACACTTAAACATGTATGGCAGCTGGATGCTTAATTCTACTTCTTTGCACTTACACATGTATGGCAGATGTGTGCTTAATTATACTTATTTGCACTAAAACATGTATGTCAGCCGTGTGCTTAATTATACTTATTTACACTTACACATGTATAGCAGATGCATGCTTAATTATACTTATTGACACTTACACATGTATGGCAATTGTGTTTAATTTTACTTATTTACACTAATGCATGTATGGCAGCTGCATGCTTAGTTATACTTATTGACACTTATACATGTATGGCAGCTGTGTGCTTAATTATACTTATTTACACTTAAACATGTATGGCAGCTGGATGCTTAATTCCACTTCTTTGCACTTACACATGTATGGCAGATGTGTGCTTAATTATACTTATTTGCACTAATACATGTATGGCAGCTGTGTGCTTAATTATACTTATTTACACTTACACATGTATGGCAGATGCATGTTTAATTATACTTACTGACACTTACACATGTATGGCAAATGTGTTTAATTTTACTTATTTACACTAATGCATGTATGGCAGCTGCATGCTTAGTTGTACTTATTTACACTTATACATGTATGGCAGCTGTGTGCTTAATTATACTTATTTACACTTAAACATGTATGGCAGCTGGATGCTTAATTCTACTTCTTTGCACTTACACATGTATGGCAGATGTGTGCTTAATTATTCTTATTTACACTAATACATGTATGGCAGCTGTGTGCTTAATTATACTTATTTACACTTATACATGTATGGCAGCTGTGTGCTTAATTATACTTATTTACACTTATATATGTATGGAAGCTGTGTGCTTAGTTATACTTATTTACACTTACACATGTATGGCAGAGGTGTGCTTAATTATACTTATTGACCCTTACACATGTATGGCAAATGTGTTTAATTATACTTATTTACACTTATACATGTATGGCAGCTGGATGCTTAATTATACTTATTGACACTTATACATGTATGGCAGCTGGATGCTTAATTATACTTATTTACACTTACACATGTATGGCAGATGTGTGCTTAATTATACTTATTTGCGCTAATACATGTATGGCAGTTCCATGCTTAATTATACTTATTTCCCCCTTTACATTTATGGCAGCTGTGTGCTTAATTATTCTTATTTACACTTATACATGTATGGCAGCCATGTGCTTAATTATACTTATTTACACTTGCACATGTATGGCAGCTGTGTGCTTAATTATACATATTTATACTTACACATATATGACAGCTGCTTGCTTAATTATACTTATTTAGACTTATACATGTATGGCAGATGTGTGCTTAATTATACTTATTTACACTAATACATGTATGGCAGCTGTGCGCTTATTTATACTTATTTACATTTAAACATGTATGGCTGGATGCTTAATTATACTTATTTACACTTACACATGTATGGCAGATATGTGCTTAATTATATTTATTTACACTAATACATGTATGGCAGTTGCGTGCTTAATTATACTTATTTCCACCCATACATTTATGTCAGCTGTGTGTTTAATTATACTTATTTATACTTACACATGTATGGCAGATGTGTGCTTAATTATACTTATTTACACTAATACATGTATGGCAGCCGTGTACTTAATTATATTTATTTACACTTACACATGTATGGCAGCCGTGTGCTTAATTATACTTATTTACACTTACACATGTATGGCAGCCGTGTGCTTAATTATGCTTATTTACACTTACACATGTATGGCAGCTGTGTGCTTAATTATACTTGTTCACACTTATACATTCATCATAACCCAGAGCTTACATTGTCCCCTTCAATAGACCTTTAGCAGGCTGCTTGCATTAACAAATAGTTTAGTCCACATTCCCTGTATAAGTTCTAGGATTTACTATGTGAATTACTTATCTTAAAATGTTTGCTTAGACATTTCACAAGCAATGCATGAGTGTATATAATGGTAAGAATGAACCAGTATTAGTCTTCTCATATGCATCCTAATTCTAGTTCCTTCATTACAAAATTGCAACTGTATGCAGTAGTTACATTTCAGTGCATCAGAGATAACTCCTACTCCTTTCCCTTCCTCTCTTGTTCTGACCCCCTCCCTTATCTCTTCCTCCTTTTTACTTCCATTTCTCAAATAGTAGGGTACATTTTGCTTTTTGTTTATTTGTTATGTATATCTTTTGTTCTTCTTTTTTTAGTCTTTCATCCAACTCCCTTGCCTCTTCCACTTTTGGAATGTTAACTGTTTTCTACTTTCAGGTTATCACCTTCTTTGTAACAAGCATTAAAACTCAGACTAGCCCCTGTGTACTATTTCTACTTTTATCTTCTAAATTCACACCTAGCAAAAACTCTTCTTTTTAATATGCCTGATTGCCCTGTGAGGTCATTTCTTAAACTACTCAAATCTTTCTTAAAATCTATCAGACTTGTACAATCCCAAACAATGTGCTGACAGTCCCCCACTTTTTGCTGGTACATCACCAGCATTTTTCCAAGGCCTCTACGTAAATCCTTCTTATTCTTGCTGGTGTGTAGAAACATCTGTGAAGGCATTTCCATGGAAATATGCAAAATCTGCTCACCTGTATTACAGTGTTTGAGACTTAATATACTTCCAGTCATCACCGGTTCCCATCCTCTCTTCATGTGCTCTGTCTCTTCCCTGCTGGTGTCTTTATACACTTGTGATACTATGTCTCTATTAACTCTGTGTTCAGATCTTATCTCATGTACCTAATTTATGAAAGCTAGACATTCTTTCATTTTTTTTCTCAGAATTTAAGTTGCTTGCTTCTTGTTTGAGAGCCCAGAATTATAAATATACCCCCTTCTTTGTTTACTTCAAGTCAGCTAAAGGTGAAATCATTGAAACTCAGTTAATCGAGACAGGTTTGCAGAATATGCAGATTGTCAAATTCTGACATCGAATCCTGAAACATTGACAATAGGTTACTGAGCTGGGCTAATATCTTATACCCTCTCCATTGCAGTTTATCGAATTAATCTCTATTTAAATGTGTTTCCTGTAGCATTGCAATTTTGACTTCCTACTTTCTCATTATATAATAAATCCTCTCCCTTTTCACTGGGTTAGTAATCCCTTTTACATTCCATGTGGTTATGTTTATGCTAGCCATCTGTTCTAAGACCGTGTTATTCCCATCTATTTCCAGTCTATGCCTCTCCCCATTCACCCCTTGTTCCCTATTCATGTTATTTTTCCTCATTCTCTTTTTCTATGTTTTTACATATCTCTTTAAGACTCCAACTCATTTCCTTTCTCTCACTTAGTTGATATTCCTCTCTCTGTTTCATTCATCTCTTCTTCCGTTTCTCCAGTGCACTTTAATGGATTAAAACAAAAATAAAAACAGTGATTACACAATCTGTAATACTTTAACACATCTGCCATGATATTTCCCCCAGAACTATTTACAATGATAAGTATTTCCAAGGAATTTGTCTTAATGTGTCTCTGTGTTTAAAAAGTGACATTCCTCCCTCAAGAGATGGATGCATTTTATGTTGCTCAGTCCTTCTTCCCTGCCCCCCCCCCGCACAGCTCCTCTATCCCCCATTTAGGTATATAATCGTGCATTCTTTATATCCCTTCCTATATGTCTTACTTCTACTTCACCATATTTATGAGTAATTTTATGAGCGCTTCTTTAAAATTTTAAAAAGTACAACATTTTCACTACATCCTTATAGCACTCTATCCTAAGAATTTAACAGAAAAAAAGGTATTTTCGTTTTCACTTTTCACAAACAGACATTCCTCTTCTCAGTGTGAACATCATAGATTACAAAATGACAGTTATTAAATTCTATGCATCATTTTCTATATTAGAAACATTTAATGTTTTTATTACAATGCTACTTCCCTGTTAGGCTTCATTTTCCACATTAAGAGACTCTTTCAAATACAGAGTCTCTCCGCTCTCTCATTCTTTCTGCTTGCATCACCTACAAAATTTCCACAATCTGATACTCTATAAAAAGAGGAAATAATTTTTTGGAGTGGGTTCCTCTCATTGACATGTTTGTTGGGTGTCATGCCCCTTCTTCTGACCACTGCTAGAGTCTATATCTGGCTGTCCAACCTTGCTGCCATGTATGCCCAGTGTCTCCATTGGTGAGTTTGAATGATCAAACATCTCTGGATCTTGCAAGAAGGAAAATCTTCAGGGTAGATCAGTTTAAAGTGGAGCCCTTTTACCCTAATCTTCCTCTGGACTGGTACAAATGCTGCCCATCTCCTTCTTTTGGGCCCCAAAAAATCATGGTCAACATATATTCTCCCCATATTTTATCTAAATCCTTGGTTGCCATAACTGTGACAGCAGTCTACCTTTGATACCATAAGTGGCTAACCAAAGCAAACCAATATTATACTGTGTATTTTTATAATTCCTCAGGCTGGGTTCCATGCAGTTTGCTGGGCTGTGTCAATGATTATCTAATTCTTTAGTACATTTGTCCATTCAGCTAGTTGTTGTCTCATGAAAATTTTACAGTTGTTACCCTCTTTACCTTCCGGTATACCTATAAATCTTGCATTTTTCTTTTTGCTTGATAATCTTGTTCAGTGAGGTTCACTCGTAACATCTCCACATTCAAATTCATGGCCTCCATTTTCACACAACATCTTGTTTTCTTGTATTAGCTTTTAAATGATCACTGTATTCACTTACCACTTCTGTTACCTCTGAAATGGTCTTATCTGTTTCATATATTCCTCTCATTTTGCATTGATTTTCTTTACCTCCAAGAAAATATTCTTTAATGTCAATTCTTCTTCATTATTTTCACCTTTTCCAGTTGGTGTACAGGCTGTCACCATTTTTTGACTGATGTCTGTTCACATGACCTCTGTTTTCTCCTTTTCTTTGCCTTTTTACTTTTGTTTACACATTCACTTTGATTAAGATCATTCTTCAGTACTTATTATTGTTTCTTTTTCACTTTTGCAGAGAAACCCATTTAGGAAACTCAGCAAAACCATTTTTGGAGTTGGTGTAAGGGAGCAGCAGGGAACAGCGGTTCTTCCATTGAGCACTATCCTGGAAGTCCCGAAAAACTGAATATTCTAAAAAGGATAAAAGAGCTGAGGGTGGGAATCTTTAGAAAAGGGAATGAGCAAGTTACATAGAAATAAATGAAATTTGTGAGAGCAACACATGGTTTTTAACTTCTCCAAGTCTTTTGGGTTTCTAATACCATGACAGGAATGGACCCCATTCCTAAGTCAAAGTATGATTAAAGTTCATGAAATTAGTATTGTTTCATTTTTTGATGTCAGCCAGTAGTGCTCTTCCCAGCACCCACAATGTGCCCAGTAATGACTCCTTTTGCAGTTCATATGGAGTTACATGAGTTGGTAACATATCTAAATATGACTGTAAATTCTTTTTATAAGACCCATTGCTCCTACAACTATTAGAACTGTCTGGGTATCTTTCTTCCACATTGCTCTTGTTTCTGCCTGCAGATCTTGATATTTTATGACTATGTGTCTCTCTGTATGCAAGACACTGTAGTCACTGGGTGTGACAATTCAATGATCACTGCTACTCTTGTCTTCTTTTCTTGGACCAGTATAGCCGGTTCTATCTTTTGAACTGTTGGTATTGGATGATCCCATGTGATGTAGACTTCTTCATTTTCTTTGATGCTTTGTGGCTCATGTTTCCAGTATTTTTCGCCCACTTCAGTACCATAATGTTTGTACAATCCCCAGTACAACAGTCTTACCACATTATTATGCCTTTCAGTGTACAGTCCTTCCGCCATTAGTATGTCGCAATCAGCAACAAGGTATGCAACTGTTTCCAATTCGGTTTTACAAAACCTACATTTGTCTGTTTCTTCCACATGTTCAATGGACTTTATAAACCAATGTGTACGCAGCCTAATATCTTGGGCCGCCAACATTAACCTTTCATCTCTTGGTTTGAATTCGCCTCTCCTTAACCATTTTTGTGTTAATTCCTGATCAACATGAGGCTCTTCCAGAAGTTTTCTATACTTGCAACTATATTTATGCGTTTTTCCACATTTCTTGCCTTCTCATCTGACCCTTCACCTTATATCCTTTCTTTTGTTTTTTGGTACACTCAGTTGCTGCCTGATTTTTATCTACTTATGGTTTGATTTCCATTCCTGCTTGATGCTGATAAGCTTTTGTTAGATTAAGCAGAGAAGTCATCTTAGATTTAGTATCTCATGTTTCAAAACTTTCACTATGTTTGGGTCTTGTAAGGTCAGCAGATATGTGTGTGGAGTCCCACAATTGCAGATCTGCACATATAATCAATTTCAAGGTGGCCCATCCCTCCTTCGGAACGGGGAATATATAATCTTGGTATGCACTGATTTTTATAAATAATTTGGTGAGCATGAAGCATCCTTCTTGTTTTCTATCTAATCCATCCAACACGTTTTGGGGTCAGTCAGTCACTCCAAATCTGTACGTTAGGACAGGAAGAGCAAATTGGTTTATAGCTTGGATTTTGTTCCTAGATGTCAGTGCTGTTTTCAAGATTAATTTAAGTCTTCTGAAGTATTCCTTACTAAGTTTTATTCACATTTGTTTGAGTTTTATTGCTGCTGCTTCATCAATTCCCATATATTTATACACTCTTTCCTTTTCAAGTTCTTTTATATCACATTCTTGTCCCAAACCAATGTTGTCCTGGCATTGCAGTTTTCCTGCTTTAAAGGTTGCGTTTGCACATTTATCAAGACCAAATGACATTCTTATATCATCTGAAAATGTTTTGACAACTTGCAGTTGTGCTTTCAGTTCCTCATCTGATGAGCTATACATTTTTAAATCATCAACAAAGAGAAGGTGAGAAGTCTTTATACTTTGTTGTTTTCTAGGAGCCAGATTATAGCCATGGCCTAAGCTGTTGAGTAAACAGCTTAATGGATTAAGGGCAAGGCAGAATAGTAACGGTGACAGAGAGCCACCCTGGAATATCCCCCTTTGAATTTTTATCCCTGGGATAACAATTTGTCCTTTATCATGGCTTAATTGCAAAGTGGTCTGCCACTGTTTCATGGTCAGTGTGGGGTGTATCTTATACATTTTTAAGCACTCTATTATCCATGAATGAGGGATACTATCAAATGTTTTTTTTTGTAGTCAATCCATACCATACTTAGATTCTTCCCCTTTTTACAGTTCTCCACTATGACTTTATTTAACAACAAATGATCCTTTGTTCCATATGATTTTCTTTTATTGCCCCTTTGTTCTACTGCCATAATTGAGTTTTCTTCTAAATGACTATAAACTCTGTTGGCATCAATTCCCATGTATAGTTTATACGTCGTCGGAAGGCAAGTTATCGGTCTATAATTTTTAGGGTAGCTTGCAGGTTCACTCTTAAGTAGGAACAATTTTTTTCCTGTTGTCAGCCAGGTTGGTGTCTGTTCTTGGTGCGCATATAAATAATTCTTACTCATGGCTAAATCTTCGTGCAAAGATGTTAATACTTTTAAACCAGAAGTTAGGTACTGCATCCGGGCCTGGGGTTTTCCAATTAGAGGCTTTTCTTAATTTTGTTTCAGTCTCTCTAGCTTATTACTTCATCCCATTTCATATCCTGCACCTTTAAACTTCTTATTCTTTCTTTTACTTTTTCTGTCCATTTAGAATCTTTGTTATGTTCCACAGGATCTTCATAGACACTTCTCCAAAATGGATCTATTTCTTCTTTTCTTGGCAGTCTTTCAGTTCCTTTTACCTTATTTCTCAGTTCTCTATAAAACCCTTTTGGGTCATCAATAAATTGCATATTTTGCACTTTTCCTTTCTATTTATCTTCGTATCTTCTAAGTTTTTCCATCTGTGCTGACATTTTTAGTTTGTTATTTGTGATAGTGCATGATAGATCCTGATCTGTTCTAATATTGAGCATTGCTTTTATCACATCTGTCTTTCTTAGTATTTTTGTTGATGTATTCTATCTTCTATAGTCTTCTAACAGTGACACTTCTTGTCCTAATTGCTTTATAATTTTCTCTGTTCGATATTTCCATGATGGTATTCAATTTCTCCCCTTCCTTTCCCTCACTACCCAGTGTTCTTGTGGGTAGATCTTTATTAGTTATTAATTTAGATGCACAGTAACATATCCTGTTTACTTCTGTTATATCGCATGGATCTCTATTAACAGTCCTAATTACTGTGTTAATTTATTTTGTCAGACTTCCTACTTTTTGGGTTTTATTAACCTCCTGCGGTCTATTTCTTTCATTGATCTTGATATATCTGTCCATGTCTATTAAATCAAGCAATTCTTCTCTTAGCTCATTTTCTTCCAAACTGAGGGCACATCCCTTGTTTTCCATTTCCTGCAAGCATTCTATAGCATCTTCCTGTAACACAGTCTCATCAATTTCATCCTGTGCCATCTGTTGCCCTATCATATGGGAACTCACTGGCTTATCACTCTGGATTCCTTTGTCTGTATTTCTCTTCAAATATCTTTGGTGCTGCTCTTTTTGTATTGGTTAGTTTTACTTTCTCCTTTGCATAAATATCATACCATATTAAATCTCTTTTTCTTGCCCATGTTCATATTTCTTCTTCAAATGTTTCCTGATCTTCCAGTTTCTCCCTGCTTTGGGGACTCACTCCATCCTGCTGTGATGTATCCTGTGTTAGGCCTTCTATATCAAATCTTTCACTTTGCAGGCACTCCATAACTTCAACTTCTATTTTTTTAACTTCTACTTTACTGATCTTCTTTTCCACATTCCATCTTTGTGATATTAATTTTTATTGTGAAATTTTCCATATCCGGATGCCTTTGCCTGTATTTCTCTTCAAATATCTTTGGGACTGCCTTCTTTACATTGATTAATTTAGTTTTCTCCTTTGCATAAACATTGCACCATATAAAATCTCTCTTTCTTTCCCATGTCCTTATTTCTGTTTTATACTTTTCGAATATCTCTTGGTTTTGTTGTTTATACTTTCGCACTTCCTCAGATGCTTCTTTTTCCAAACAGATCAAGATTTCTTGATCTATATACTGTTTTTCACAAATCTGTTGTATTAATGAACACAAATTTTCATTTGAAGTTCTGAAAGTTTTTCTAGTGTAAGTATTTTTCTTTCTTCTAATTTTTCTCTTAAGCATTTTGTATATCTTGTGTCTGGAAATTCTTGTCTTTTTGCATAATAGTAACAATACATAATTTCTTTCCTATCCTCAATAGTCCACTTTATCGTCTTTATGACTCTTCTTTGGCCTATCAGTTTTTGTGATTTTTGTGGACTGCTACTTCCTTCTATAACAGGGGGGGCATCCTCCCTCTGGGCCTGGCCTGGCCCCATTGTAAAAATGTTTCCGTATTTTGACAATTCTACACTGTCATCTTTTTCAGTCCTGGCACCAGTGCACCTACCAGGATTGGGCATTTTTTATCCTGGGTCTTGTGCACCCTGCTATCTTTTTTAGTTTTTGACCTACTTCTGCTCATGATATATGCTATATAAAAACAGTCTATATATCAGTGTCATCCTGGTGAGATTTTGTGAAAAACAGGGTCTACCTCATGAAGGTACTCAACAAGACTTGAGGATGAATTCAATTTCAGCACTACTACTCTCCTTTGCTTGCTGATTTTTCATGTGTCCATTCGGATATGCAGAATAATGTTCAGGATGAGGAGTAAGATTTAAGGGAAGGCAGGAATTGAGTAATTTATATAATATTAGAGCGGATAATAATTGTTAAAAAGGGAAAAAAACATATATGTAATGTATCATGCATGAAGAATGTTATTTTTTTTCTTTTCTATCAATGTATGGGTGCCTATGTCTTAAGTGATAATTTAATAGAGATGTCTGACATATATTTTCTTGAAGGTAATGCTTTAATTCAGAATCAACTTCTTCAACCAAATCCTTATCTGTTAAATTTTTAAGTTATAAATATTAGTTTCTTGCAAAAATTAGAGCCCACATTGGCTGTTTTAAATCCTATGATCAATGCCCAGTGATCTAAAAAATGACAGTGGTATACTACTATCTGAGCCTGTGAAATGATACATTCCACTGCTACCAAAGATCATTTCTTGTAAAGTGCCATTTTGAGAAGATATATTACTGAACTTCCTATCCAGGATTATCATCTCTTCAATGATCCAGTAGCATATATGAACATAATAAACAATTTAGCTATTTTCCTGCATCTCCAGGTATCCCACATAAACCATAGGAGGAATTCTGTCTCTACTGGATTCCAGTCAGATAACAAAATAATAGGGAATACTGAGAGGGATTGTAAGCCTTTATCAGCATATTCCAGGAACATCCTGTTCCTTAACAAGCTGTTATATGGAATAGATTACAGATAAACTACTGTTATAACTAAAACAAGCTAATGTCATACTTTCAATAGGTCTAGGTAATGTTAATGATATTACTGAATTTGTTAATCATCAGAATATTCCCCTGTTAAGTGAGTTGTACTTGGGTTAATCAAAGATTTCTGTATCCATTTCTTTTTTCCTTTGTAATATATCATCTTTAGAAACATGTGCTTCTTATACACAAGCTACCTATTATTTTATTGTCCTTTTAAAGACAATGCTTGTTTTGATGTGGTTCATATCACTTATATAAAAAGGTAGGAGAGTAAAAGGCAGCCTTGGCAAAGACAGGACGGATCTATGCATAAAAGGAACAACTTGAAGAAAGCACATCTGCTCAATTACAGAAGGTAAAGTAATTCCTGACATATCAGCCTAGTGACCTTCTCAACTGAGAAGGAAGTGATTGTTAATTTATTTCCAAAACTGTTTGAAAACAGAGAATTAGATGGTGGTGGTTCCCAATTTGAAAGTTTGCTGGGAAGAATAGGACATGACATCTTCTTGCCAAACATTTTTTTCTCAAATATATAAATTTCTTCCACCATGTTTCAATAACTTCCTTAGAGAGCTCCACAAAAAGTGAGATGACTGTGCCATTGGTTGATAACCTTCTGGTAAGCTGTACTCGTACAATATTTTCTACATGTCTTAGGAATGCATGAATGTTGCAATGACTTGTCTTGCCATGTTCTTTATACCAATAAATCTTACATTTTTCATTCTTGCTCTGGCTTCCAGTTCCACTGTTCTACTGGAGAAATAATTTTGTTTTTCTGCTTATTTTATGTAACTCTTCTTGAACGTGCCTATGCGGAAATCACAGGACCTTACATTTTTGAGATTATTTTAATACTTCCTGTTTCATCTTAGAACATTCTAACTGAAGTTGTTCATATTTTAGTGGTAAGTCACTTATACTATGTACTGAAACTTCTTAGTCTCATGTTTTTTGGTAGCTAGTAAGCTGAAGCTGCTGTAAGGTTTCGCCACATAGCTACTTTTGCATTTCATGAGTATTAGTGGTAAACCACATTTCTTCCATCCCGGACATGTTATCCATCAACTGTGGTATAGTGTCTGCTTCTGTGTTCTTCATTTAATCTTCTCCATTTGCCAGGTTTTCTATAACATTATTATTTAAGAATGTGAATGGAGGGAAGCCCTTTTACTGAAATTGTCTTTTGTACTGTCTTGATAAATGGAAAAGATGATGAAGATGAGCATGTCTCTTTAGGTATTTGGTCACTGCTGCCTTTTTTGACATTTCTTCTTCTTGATTGGGTGCCTGAAAGATTAGCTTCTTTGCTTCCATCAAGTTTATTAATGTTTCTGAGGTAAATGGATCCAACTGCTTTCTGACTGATCTAATATACAGTGGACTTGCCCATTACGTTGGGCAACTCTTCGGCATTCTGTCTTTATCAATACTAAATTTATTTCAAAGCATAAAAGGAAAGCTGGCTGTTAGACACACTCACATCAACAGACAAGGATACTATTTATCATCACTGAATAAAGATCTTTTCAGTAAAATGTCAAACATTTGGGACCAGTTTGTTGTATTTATCAACTAGCGACCGAGTTGCCAACGAGTGCCATAAATGTGAGATTTTAACAGAGGTTTGCCATATACACTAACTTGTTAAAGAGGTCTTGGACATATGTTCATTCCCTATCTCCTCCAATGTTAAACTTCTCAAATTTAGGTGAATATTAATCATATTATTTCTAAAACTGTGTTTACAAGTTCGTCTGACACTGAAGACTTAAAAGAAAAAGAATCAAGACACGTTGTCTGAAGAATCAGTGCAGTCTGAATTTGTGTTTCATTAATTCCTGCAACTTACCTTCCACTTTTACCGAAGCAGATCTCATCACCTCTCCACTGGACAACGTCCTTATCAGCAGCATAATAAATGGATTTGTTCGAATGATGAAGACGCTTGCTTGACAAAACAACATAATGGAGACCCAGTACCAATTTTTGTACTATTAAGTATTATGCTGTCCAAAGAATGCAGTGATATTGTATTCTGAAAATCTGTAAGAATCTTATCTAATAGTTGCAATTTTAAAAAGACGGTTTATCTTTTTAACTCAAGCAAATATAAAAAGGGAGGCCAAGTTCAGAAAAAAAGTGCACCAAGACACTTTCTTTTTTGTGGAATAAGTAATGCACACCAAACTTTTTCTATTCTCTTTCTGTTTCTACAGTATAACTCATCAGTAGAGGGGGTTACAGCGCAGCTCTGCATCTTCTCAGCTGTAAAACGTTATTCCCATGACACCAGCTACCTCCTTAGTTGTCTTATTTTCCACAGTTTTCTTGTTTATGATGCACAGACTCTACCCCTGTCTTAACACTATTCATGTGTATCAACTCCTTCTGTTCTGTTAAACTCCAGCCTGTTCTCAAGTGTTCAGGATATGATCGTCCATTACCTAAAACCTCTGCCTTAGTTCATGGCACTTCTTACTTTTCTGGTGTTCACAGGTCAGTGCGTCTGCTGAAGGAGTCTGTTTTAATTATTAAAGCAACTCTCAATTGCTATCACAGAAAAATCATCTTGATATCGTTGGTTGTTTCTCATGAACTTTGACTTCTATGCACACAATGTTTAAAATTAGTGCCACTGATATTTTTTTCATTGTTTTTCACCAGGCAAGTATATTACGCACAATGTTTTATAGGGGTGATTTTGGAGCACTGTCCTTTTAAGTAATTTGTTAATAGTCACACAGTATGCAAGTGGAAACTCAAACTACGAAATGCCCTATGGATATTGTTATTGACTTACATCCTTAACATTTTGAAGTCTATTACTATGCCAGTTAGCTGACTGGAAAAGCCAGGAGAACATCAGATAATAATACAATTAAAAGCAGAATCTATATGTCTATCCATTCATCCATCCAGCCAGCCTTTTGCTAAACTGCTTGTCATGGTGAGGGCTGCAGTGGGTAGAGAAATCAAAAAGGCAGTCCAAAAAACAAAACCCAGATTTAAGAAAATAAAATATGGCTAATTTACTCAAAAATATAAATAAGTATGGGAACAGGAATAATAAATATATATGATTATAAGAATATATCCTCAACTGGCATTAAAACAGGAACTGTGTACCAGCACAACATACTAAGATGGCTGTACTGAGACCCAGTGGTAATAAGAGCACATTATCTGTAAATGTAAGATCCAACAGCGCCTTATTCTTAGTCCATTACACACTGAGGTGTTCCCTCTGCTATAAAGATGGGGATGTATTATTAGGAAACACCAAGGAAAATCAGAGAATATTGCTGATATATTTTCTTCCTCCCTTATATACATAACACAAGAGACATTGGCAATAAACTATTATTAAGTGTATGACTGAGTTTTTGTTCAGAAAATGTACCCAAAAATATCCTGAGATCCAGGAAATATATAATTTTTAAATGTAAAGAATAAATAGTGTATGGTTTCTTGGAAAATATATTTAATTTATAAAATATGCCTGGTCCTGAATTTGTAGGAACTCGCCACTGTGGTTCCTTTCTATAGATGTAGCTAACCAACAAATTTGGTAATGAATTATAAAGCTAAATGTCCAATGTAAAGTAATGTAACACTGAGATACTGTCATTATCAAACATACCTCTCAACCTCTCAGTACAAGGAATCTGGACAAAGACTGACAAAATGGTGGGATGAAGGCCCCAAAATAGGGACGTATTTCAAATATTGCCCTCATAAACTTAGAAAATTGCTAGAGTAACAGGGTTTGTTATAACATACATTTTCTGAAGGATTAGAAGTCTAAAAACTCAAATGTATGTCATTTAGTGACTTCACTCTTCAAACCATCTCAATGATTTGCCAGAAAACCACAAATTTTATGAGGAACAAACTAAAAATATGAGCCAAAAATCTGGACATTCTGTAAAAATCTGGACAGTTGAAAGATATGTTATCAAAACTTGGTCTGCCTGACATTTAATAACAAGAAATCAGTAAGGGATGTTTTGTTATTAAGATTTCACTACTGCTGTGATCTTACTTCCACTGATGTTGACATGAACCTGAGCGTGAGGGCTGCAAAAGAGTATGCAACATTCAACTTACACAATTTTTTCTGCCTGGAATAACTGATATATCTGCTTTGCTTTGCTAGTTTGTTGGTTGATTCTTAGACCTATATATCTGTTTGCTTTGCTAGTTTGTTGGT
Source organism: Protopterus annectens (assembly GCF_019279795.1). NCBI lineage: Eukaryota > Metazoa > Chordata > Ceratodontiformes > Protopteridae > Protopterus > Protopterus annectens. The sequence goes on along the minus strand of NC_056727.1, from coordinate 1,142,495,522 downwards.
TGTTTCTTAGACCTCTGTCTTTCACACTGCTTAGTATAACTGTTATTATTTTAATATTTTACAGAAATTATGTTGCAAGAGAAAATTACCAAAAAGTCACTTTACTGGTGTCAGATTCTTCCAAATGACCTTCAGTAAAAGATATGCATGGGTAAATAAACAGCCATTTTCTAGATGATGTGAGGGGTCAGCTTCTAGATATTCCATTGGCTAAGAGCCTTATGCTTGGCTCCCCCTTTCAGAAAGTCCTTGTGGAATCTGAGAAGGGCAAGACAATGTAGAATGTGAAACATATTTGTTAACCTTGTAAGTGGATTGGCCTACCGACCCTTTCCAGTCATGACTCGAGCACAAAGGTACAAATGGTTACACTGGTAACATGGATCAATCAGTATCACAATACCACGTTACAAACATGCTAACAAGTGCAGTTACAGGTCACGTTTGTGTTGGAATAGTTACATTGGGACAGATTCAATAAAGCCTACACTAAGTGCACATGATATGTATTCAAGAACATTCTTATCACATTTTTGTGATTTCTAGTCACTCAGAAAGATTACACTAAGTATACACGTAGTCTACACTTTGTGGTAACCTTTATGAATCCCTGTCAATATTTAAAGCTGCAAGAATATCAGTAGGAAAACTAAAATTAGGAGGAAGACGGTGTGAGTTATGCCTGTGTTGCGTGTTCACTCAGAACGGTGTAGACTTAGTGAGGGCATTATTAAATCCCAGTATGGTACCTTGTTACAAACTTGAAGGGTTCAACCCAAATAAAAAAATAAAAGAAAAAAATGGAAGAGTAATGGCTCAGGAAGGACATGGGAAGTATAGTTTTCACAGATGGTGTGAAGATCGACTAGTACAGCTCTCTTGGTTGTGTGTTTGATTTAGAAACAGTTAAGGAACTCAGAATTGCATGGGACATAAATAATTTTCATGAGAGATTTAAAACAAAAAGTTGCTGGGTAAGTAAGATCTGCAGTTTACCAACTTGGTAAGGAAACAAGCAGATCATGTGGGCCCTAGACTCAGTATCTACCAAAAAATTCTACATTAATGTGATCCTGTGTCTTCTTTTAGTGGGAGCTAAAAGTTTTGTTCCTGTTTAACTGCATACAACATTTCAAGTTTGATACAGTAACCGAGGCTTTGTTTTGTAATGACAGTTCCCATCTCACTTCATCCTTTTGCTCATGGTTTCAGTGTTTCTGCTCTTTTGTGTGTTCTTTTTTTTTCTGACTTCATCCTCCTCATACTGCTCATTCCCTACTAGCTTTGGCACTTTTTCTTTTTTATTAATCGTCTCTAGTCTAATCTAATTCTTCATTCTCTTCTCTCTCGGGTATATTTTACATGTTTACTGTCATTCTTGTTGTAACTTCAGCAGGTTAGCTTTTTTCTCCTGTCTGTATGCATTTAACCCTTCTTCTCTTAACTATCCTTTGTGCACAACTCCTTTGCTGCTGTTTTCATGTAAACAGCTTCCTTTTGTGTTTGGTTTGGTGGTTTGTTTCCACCAGGCCTCAATGATAAGTTATAAATTACTTGTTTCCAATTTTCCACTATGGTTACAAACATTTTTATTTTTAATTCCATTTTGAAATAATTTTCACTGGTCTGATATATTTAGCATTATTATTTAATATGTTATTAATAGTATAATTTTGGAATATATGTGAGTTTCTCATTATGATGGTTTATTGTGGATTATATTTCTCTTTTTCCACTGTTTTATTTTATTTACATTTTCTGGTCATGTATTAGATTTATGTCTTATTTAAATATTAATCTAAACAGGAAATGATGTCATATGCTTTATTTGAATAATGTATAAATAAGGACTGTCTAATCATTCTGACCATACCACTGAAGAAAGCTAACTGCTGAAACCGGTTTGGTTGACAATAAATCAGTTCTTTTGCTATACACACTCAGGGTGCTGGATTTTGTTTGCAGTATTCAAGGTTGGTTTATCCGTGCATCAACCGTACGTGCTAGCCTGCTCTTCTGTACGTGTTGCTGACTGTTGGTATCTGAGGGCGAAGCGCTGTGACAGTGGATTCAGTATTTTTGGTGAGGATTCTTTCCCCCAGTCTTGTGGAGTCACACGAGTATAACCATCTGTGATTCTTCGGACCAGTGGAGATTATTTGTTTGTTTTATATTGTACGAAGTTCTTATTCTTTTGCTTATTTAACATTTTTTTGCCATATTGTGCTCTGGTTTAGCGTTTTCAACGCATACACAGTAGTCGGGCGCCATTTTGGGTTCATCTTGGTCGTCGCTTCAACCTACCACTTAGATTATCATTATTTTACAATGTTCATCCTGTTTTTTAACTAAAAAGACCTTCAGGATCATTTGGTTGGGATTTGTTTTGGACATATTGGTCGCAACATCGTCTAATTGATGTCCACATCGCTTCGAAGGATACAAGTACTGTTTTTTGTTCTTATTTCATATTCTTTGTAAATGCAACATCTGGCAGGACAATTTTCATGACATTTTATTATCTGGAGGGAATGTGACTATTATTTTATAACGCGCACTTAGGAATACCCTTTGGATTATTCTTTTGGGATTTGTTTGGGACACACTTGTTGCAATATCATCTACTAGATGTCTACACTATTTCGAAGGATACCAGTACTGTTTTTTTTGACTTCATTCATCTTATATTTTTTTGAAACATTTTGTGGGACCAATTTCATGACATCCTATTGTATGGAGGGAATGTGATTCATATATTTTCAATCATTTTGTCTGTAATTGTTGAACCAGAACTGTGTATACTGATGGTAATATGTAGGTATGTGCTATATAGGGAATATCACAGTTTGGGCCACTGTTTGATTAGACTGGGCAGTTACAGATAGCGCTTTACATTTGAACATTGGGGGTGCACTATTTGTGTAACTTTGACCATCTTTTGTCAAACAAGTTATTGTTTCCAGCTTATTGTTTAGACATTAAGCATAACATATGAACGCATCTATGTAAATTAAGTCAGGAGGATATTACCTTTTGTCTTTTATGTCTAGGAAATACCATCATTTCTTATAATTGGTCCTTGTTTGAACTTGGACATTTATTCCTAGGATACAAGTATTTTGATTTGGTATTTAACCATTATCTACATGTGCTTTGGCTTGATATTAAGACCAACTTATGAGATGCATTCAATGAATAATTTATGTCTTTGTGTATCCTGCTTTATTTCTGTATAAATACTCAGAGTTTACTGTGGAAGCCTTTGGTATTCTGATCCAATATATTTATATTGGCTTTGTTAACATATTATAGCTAAGGGTCAGGTTGATTAACAATTGCAGGCTACTGTTTTGATAAGTCTTCTCAAATTATCTGCTAGTGTTCAGATGGACAAAGTAGAACTATAGCAAATGCCTGTATAACATGTTAAACATCTCTTTTTGGATAAGATATATATATACATTATGCAACACCATATTATTTGGTGATATTCAGCCCATATCGTTGGTTACATGTTTAACTTCTTTTGAAAGTCAGTTGAGTACATCAAAATAATAGCGTTTGCTTGGTGATTTTTATCACATTACTGCAAGTCAGATCACTGATTGATTCTCATCAGGCATAGGTGATATCTAGCCCTTATCTCTGGTTACATGTTTAACATCTTTTGAAAGTTAGTTGAGTACTTTAAAATAACAGCGTTTGCTTGTTGATTTTTATCACATAATTGCAGGACAGATTATGGTTTGATTCTCATCAGGCATAGGTCTATTCGAAGCACATTTTCAGTAGATCATGTTTTTTTAATATCTTTTGCATAACACCATGGTTAGGTGTCACATACTAGTCCTTGTCGCTTTATCATAGAGGCATTTACATATTGATAAAGAACTTTCTGCTCCAGTATTGATCGTAGTGTGTAACCATTTGGATTTTGCCACTTGGTTATATATCATTATTTGGTCTCTCTGCATCTCATTACCCAGTATTAATATTGGATTAATCAAAACTATTTTCCTTGAGTCTTTTTTTGGAGGTTAGTTCGATTGTATAACAATTGATTATTTTTGTACCAATACTAATTTGACATTAACACATCACATTTGGTCTTTACATACGTACAATCTATTGTTATGGATCTTAATGATATGGTACATGGACTATGCGCAGATAAAGATGATATTCATATATTTGGGATTGATTCGAATAATATATCTGCTGCAAGTGGTACGTCTGATCCAGTTGACGATTGTAGTATGTTATTCACTCAATTTGGTAAAAAAATCAAAACATTACGTTCTAACATCTGGCACTCCAGATTATTTAAGGCATATAAACATCAGAATATAGCCCCGAGGGGTCTTAGAACTAAATTACAGCCTTTGGTTGGTCAACCGGATGACCTATTAATCAAGGAGTGGAATGTTGCACAACAGGATTCAGCCATGATGTTTGTCAACATTTTGTCCTCATTTTATGACAGGACTATTCAAACCAATATTTGTGATGTGCAAGAAATGTGTAAAAAATTAAAGTTATATGAAAATCAACCGAGCTTTCAAGAATCACTTAGTAAGTTATCCAAAGATCTTTCAGCCTCTGAAAAAACTCTCAAGGAAAAGAAATTAAAGAAATTTACCAGAGATATAGAGGATTATAGAAGGGGGAAACCCTTTGAATTATACAAAGGGGTACGATTTGCAGAGGGCACCAAAAAAGTTTACACACACACACGACAAAAGCGGCCCAGATCAATACTTAAAAGGGGTACATCACCCAACAGGAGTTCGGGGGAAGAATCATCTACCACTGATACTGAATCCACTAATATGTCGGATTCTCCCACTCCAAAAAGGGTACACAGTGCTGATCACCCTTTAGGCACAGACACAGGGGGGACGGAAGCATAAGAACGCTAGAGGAACTGTTTCTGTCAATAGTGAAATGAACATAGACTGTTCTAATGTGCATAACATTTCTGATTATGTATTAACACCCATGGAAGAGATTTTGCTGAATAAAGGTCTAGGTTTTATTCCTGGTTTCTTTGTTGATGAAAGCACATTTGCATCAGATGTTATGGATTTTTGTAGAAGACTGAATTTAAAAATATTTTTTGATCAACAGGCTTTAACTCAAAGATCCACTGAATTTCGATTCTTACCTTCCAAGTTTTGTCCTCCAATGGACAAACACGTAGCCATATTCCAGAATGCTGTTCTCAAAGATCTACACCACCAGTTGGGTACAGGAAACACTATCAGAAATAATCTAAATGCTCAGGAACAACAGGCACTTACTAATCTTAGAAATAATACAGACATCACTATTCTTCCTGCTGATAAGAGTGGGGCCATTGTGGTTATGAATTCCAGTTATTACTGGGCTGAAGGTAAAAGACAAGTGTCAAATACTCAGCATTATCTACATATGCCCATTGACCCAACACCTAAATTCAAACAGGAGATAGATAACTTTTTACATCTTGCTGTTGAGGAGGGCATTATCAGTGTAAAAACGAAATTTCATCTCAGTGTTCAGGATCCAGTTAAACAATATTTGTATCTTTTGCCCAAAATCCATAAATCCCTCTCTACACCTCCTGGTAGACCTATTGTTTCAGGCATTGGATCATTGACAGAACCATTATCAGTTTTCTTGACTCAATATTTAAAGCCCCTGTTGTCACATGTACGGGCTAGACCACAGGACACTACTGAATTCCTGCAGATTGTCTCTGAATCACAACTGGAAGCCGATTGGATTATGTGTACACTAGATGTAACATCATTATATACTAGTATACCACATTGGGCAGGTCTATTGGCATTGGAATATTGGCTACTCAGGACCAACCTCTATAGTCCAGGATTTAATACTTTACTCATCTGTATGGTTGAACACGTTCTAACCAAGAACGTGTTCTATTTTCAAGATCAATGCTACTGGCAAATTCAGGGCACGGCGATGGGTGCCTCTTTTGCACCCATCTATGCAGATCTCTTCATGGGATATGTGGAAGATCAGATTATATATAATGAAACACACAATCTATATTTGCCTGAAATGGATATTTGGAGACGGTACCTGGACGACTGTTGGTTGGTTTGGAAAGGGGGAATTGAGTATCTTATGGAATTTGTGGAATATTTGAATAGCAATAAATGGGGTGTTAGATTTACAGTAAGCTATGACACACACCAAATTGATTTTTTGGATGTCCACCTAAGCAAGGAATTGGATAATACTCTTTGTACCACTGTGCATAGAAAATATCCACAATATAACAGTCTTCTACATGCCTCTAGCCTCCACCCTAAACACTTTATAAGAAATATTCCAAAATCTCAATTTATTAGAATTAAGAGAATATGTTCATCTCATGTAGACCTTCAGCATTGTCAGAATGACCTTTCGAACAGATTCATACAGTGAGGGTATAACAAAATGGATGTCCAATCTGCAGCTAGCATGACCAACAATTTATCGAGGGATAGTTTATTGGGCTATAAAGATAGGACTGCTCAGTCCTCAGGTCAGCTACTTAGATTAGTAACTACTTTTGGCAGGACCACCTACCAATTACAAGACATTATTAGTCAACATTGGAATATACTGCAAACAAATACACATCTTGGAAAGTGGTTAGACGAGAGATGTCTTTACTCTTATCGTAAAGGCAAAACTTTAGGATCACATTTCTCACATTACAAAAGAATCACATGTCAGGATGTCTACATGACCCAGATTACTATGTCAGGAGATAGATTAATTGGTTGTCATCCTTGTGGTCACTGATCTTTTTGTAAATATATATTTACAACAAAGGAATTTACTAGCAAGAATACAGGCAGGATATTCAACATTAATCATTTTGCCAATTGCAGCACGGACTGGGTGATCTATTTGGCCACATGTACATGTCGGGCATTTTATATTGGGCAAACTTCTAGACAGCTGCGTATTCGTATCTCTGAGCATTTAGGTGACATTAGAAATGCCAGGACTACCAACGCTCTGTACAAACATACTGTTGTACACAAGACAGCTCATTTTTCTTTCATTTGTATTGACAAGATTGTTGGTCACAGAGCGTACAAAACTGGATGGCATAAACTGTTAAACAGCAAGGAAACTAAATGGATAATCAAATTGGGTAGTTTGTTTCCACCGGGCCTCAATGATAAGTTATAAATTACTTGTTACCAACTTTCCACTATGGCTACAAACATTTTTTTTTTAATTCCATTTTGAAATAATTTTCACTGGTCTGATATATTTATCATTATTATTTAATATGTTATTAATAGTATAATTTTGGAATATATGTGAGTTTCTCATTATGATGGTTTATTGTGGATTATATTTCTCTTTTTCCACTGTTTTATTTTATTTACATTTTCTGGTCATGTGTTAGATTTATGTCTTATTTAAATATTAATCTAAACAGGAAATGATGTCATATGCTTTATTTGAATAATGTATAAATAAGTCTAATCATTCTGACCATACCACTGAAGAAAGCTAACTGCTGAAACCGGTTTGGTTGACAATAAATCAGTTCTTTTGCTATACACACTCAGGGTGCTGGATTTTGTTTGCTGTATGCATTTAACCCTTCCTCTCTTAACTATCCTTTGCACAACTCCTTTGCTGCTGTTTCCATGTAAACAGCTTCCTTTTTTACCCTGTAAATGTTTTTAACACATACAATTATTGCACCTATATGTTTTCTTGTCAGCTAATGACTTCCTGGGTTCTTCAGTTATACTTTTCTATTTTTCTTGATTCACCTGATCTTACAGCTAATGACAGTTCTCTAACTCACAGCTCTTGATTTTATAATACTAATGAGTCACTGTCAGCCTAATTTACATATTATATTAATGAATATAATAGTTTATTGAGATCGACTTTTATTCTTGCATCATGTATACATTCAGGACCACCCCTAAAAAAGAAAGGGACAATTTACTGTCTTATACAGAGTAAATATCTTGCTACTAAATACCAAATGATGCTTTTAAAAAGTGTGAGACATTGTTTAACTGACAGTATAACTTCTCACGTTAAAAGGAAAATTGAAACTTAGGGACATGGACTTAGCACATGTCCTTTCTGTATCCTTGTTGTTTTTTTTTTTATACCAATTGCTCTGGCTGCTTGCTAAGGACATATAAACAGGATGAAATGAAGACTGTCCAAATTGCTTTAATTGCTCTTGGCCTTGTGTGTGTCGTGTGATGGTTTGGCATCCCATCTAGAAATAGTTTAATTCCTTATGCCATTTGGCTAACAGAATAGTGTCTGGTTGTCCTGCAGTCCTGGATATGGTAAAGCAGATATCAGAATGAATGTAGGGATGGCAAGAAGAAAAACTCAGGTAACATTAAAGCTTGTGAAATCATTAGTAGTCAATAAGAGGTAGGGCAGAATTTCTAATGTAGAAAAAAATGATGTTAGTATTAGACATGGAAAACAAAAAACTAAGCAGAAGGTAATGTCTGAGGGAAAGAGCTAACAACAATAGCATTTTCATACCTTTCAACTGTCCAGAATTTTACAGAATGTCCAGATTTTTTTGCCTCATAGTTTTACCTTGTTCCTCATAAACATTGTGGCTTTCTGGCAAACCATTGAAGATTGGACTCACTAAATAATGACAGATATTTGAGTTTCAGGTTTCTTCAGAAAATGTGTATGCTAATGCAAAACTTGCTATTCTATCAACTTCCTAAGTTCATAAGAGCAATATTTGAACTTTGTCCCTGATTTTGGGCCTTTGCCCCCACCCCCATTATTTTTGGCTTTGTCCAGAATTCTTGTGATAAACGTTTGAGAAGTATGAACAGCTCTAATGTGACTCGAGATGAGAAACATATCAGATGACTCAAAAGAAAGGGAAGCAATGCTAGAAGACAGTAAATGTTAGAGTAGAAGGAGGTAGTATGGAACTATACTGAAGTATCCCTTGTAGAAATGGACAGTATATCTAGAGTACTGCATGCAGCCTTGGCCTGGAGACCCACCTCTGAAGTATAGAGGGAGAACTGAGGCACTGCAGAGGAAATTCACTAAAATGACACTTCTCTTGACTGGCCTAAGCCAGGACTCGGGCAAACAGAATAAATAATTGTATCTGCACCTTTGAAAAAAGAAGGAAGGAGGATATGTCATATAAAACTCCAAGTACTTTAAGTAACTCAGCTCAGCAAGACAGGCATGCCAGATAGCCAGTGAAATGTTGACACAGAAAAGGTGGTGGATGTCTGAAAACACTTTTTGAGAGCATTTCGACTTCAAATCAATGGAGGAGTTCAAGAATGGAAGGGATGACCATAAGAACCTGAAGGTAGATGTAGTATAGAGGAGATTATTGGTCTGATGAATTTGCAATTTACTTACCCGCTACTAAAGGAACTGCCGTTATGGTCTTATAATTTGGAATGCATCATTGGTCACAAACAAGCTTGCAGTTGGTCTGCAAATGATCCTTAAAACCTTACCTGATCCATATGTTTGATAGTATACTTTTTGCTGAAGGTGTCTTTCTAGATTTGTGGGGCTATACAATTTAGGATATCCTACCAGCATTAACTCCTGCACACTACATAATAGGCAATTTAAAGCAGCAAATATTTACAAGGAGAGGACACAATGATTGATTAAGTAATTGATTATGTATAATCAATGACCTTCCCAGAAACACCCCCTTTGTCAGAAGAGACCTAGTAAATCAAAGAAATGAATTAGCCTGTTCAGTGTCACACAGTATGTAAGTGTGAGATGATGTGATTCAGACTCATGTCTCTGGGTTTTGTCTATGGCATTAAGATTATGTCTATGCATAAATAGTAAGAACATAATTGAGAAATATGCATTCTTCTCTAAATACCAGAATGCCATCCTGGAATATTGAATGTTGTTGTCTTCTATGACCTGTCAAAACAAACCTGTCCTTGGTTCTGTGCACTTTGCCAACAAAGCTCTAAACTCTGTATTCAAGTTGGGGATGGATTATAGGCACTGAGCCAACTGCTTGCTCTGTCTCTGTTTGTCTATCTCTCTCTCTCTCTCTCATTTGCAGTGCTTCTATTTAAATAGCATTTGCAAACATGTTTTCAGTATAGACCACATATTTTAATGGGCAGTTTTTAACGCCATTTCAAGTATTTATTTAGATTCTAGAAGTATGAAATTCCACAAAAAGCCTAAGACTGACATTTGATGCTAAGATTTCTGAAAACACTGCCAACCATACCTCTCTGAATTGTTCACATAATTCACAATGGTCTGTTTCACTGTTTCATTTACATTCTTCCATATAAAGGCCACAACCACAGCCTTAGTTTATTAGTAATTTTTATGCACTGCCTTTTTCTCAGTAGGTTAAATTTGCATATGATTAAATTGAAGAGCATTTCTTTTTTGTTTTGTTTTTTACAAGGGTGTGCAAGGTCACACGTTTCTAATCTCACAATCTTACATTTATATATTGCAGGAGATTATTTTCCATAGCTACTGTCTGTACAACATACTCCCCACATGCACCCACATGTAATAATGACACTGGTGGCATTTCATCTGACATTATCATTTATATCTGTGGCTTCGTGGGAGTAACAGGATATCCTGTGCATTAAATAAATATAATTCCCAAACTGTTTTATAAATGACACAATAGTCCATTTCTCCCCTCCTGTAATTCTCTTTACCACCTACCTACCTAGAGCTTGTACGCAGATAAAATGTAATGGCAATGGTAGTGAAAAACATTCCATTGTTAAAGCCTAGATCTGAGAGATGCTATCTTATTAGCATGCCAGTAGCCTGAAGATGTAACAAAGAAAGACATCTGCTCCTTGTTTAAATCATGGCTGTACTTTAACACAGAGAAATAAACCATTTTCTCTCCACCTTTTTAGGCTTCCCACCCCATAAATGCAGCCATGTATATTAACAACACTTAATGTGCCCAATTTATTGCATCAAGTCTTCAGCACCAGAACAATGCAGGTACATCATTCATATCACCTGTCTAGATTCAGAACGGAAGTGGGTATTCAATTCCCCAGAACCCAAAATTTGCAGTTAAAAAGCCTAACTCATCAGCCTCATGGAAAGAAAACTTGAGGCCCATAAGATTTCCTACTCCAGATGCCAACTGGGTGCACTTCATATCATACCCATATTTACCTTCTGTGCTGTAAATTCATGTTCTTCTTTAGACTACAGACAGCTTCACTTTCTATAACCAAACCACAGCAGATGTCAGTGCTGCAATTCATTTTTGTAGTGTTTACGATTTCTGTGTATTTTACTTGTGTTTCAACTCAGGCTCATGATATAGCTATTTTAAATGTTTGGTAGTTTGCCATAGAACATATAGGACTTAATTTATGAATTGTAGTCTGTGTGCAAAATAAGCTTCCAGGGAAGAGCCAACATGTTATTCGAACTTAAACCATAGGGTAGCATTGTAGAACAGTTTGTATATCTGGATTAAAAACATTGAGGGAAAGCAGAGTAGTAAACCTACATTTTATGTGAACTGTTCAGCATTATTATTTTGGCAGTTTTCAGTACTTTGGTCACAAAGTCTTACTACATGTACATTTACTTATAATATCTAAAGGCTATAGTTGCTTCCACCAGCTAGTAAATTGCTGATGTAGAATATGACCCTCACCTGACAGGACCAAATCATCTTCCACAAGGAAGAGTAGTCCTGTCTGGTGGACAGCAGCAATAAACAAAGTCTATAATAAAAGGAAAAAAATTGCTGTCCAGGACCAAGAAGGAGCAGGTACCAAGTTGGAAGCAATCTCTCCTTTGTCTGAACAAGCAAATAAGGTCACTGATGAAATCCTCTAAGGCTAATTTCGAGTCCAAATTGGCCACATCTACTAAGGACAATCACTAGGTCTTCTTCACATATGTCCGCATTCTCAAAGGTAACACCCAAATCTGCTCTGAATTGGTGGTCAAGAACACCACATACACAAACGCCATAGATATAGCCAACCTGCTGGCAGGCAGGTTCAATGAAAACTTCAACCCCCTGTCCCCCCATCAGTGAACTAGGACATCCCTAGTACCTGCCCCCTCCCTTTATCACCAGGGAGTAGGTCTTTAATGCCCTCTCAAAGGCAAAAAATACAGTCTCCATGGGACCCAACAACATCCCTGGCTGCATCCTACATAAACTCAAGCATGAGCTCTCAGCTCCATTAGGCAACCTATTCAACCAAAGCCTGAGCACTGGCTTTGTCCCAGCCAAATGGAGGACAGCCACTGTCATCCCTCAACACAAAGGTGGAGCATCCACTGACTTAGGCAATTTTAGGCCCATCAGCCTAACTAGCCTGATCTGGAAGGCCATGGAATGAATTATTATGGACCTTATAAACAAAGACATTGACAACTTGCAAACGCTTGACCTCACACAGTTTGGTTTTGTCAAAGTGGGATCATGCCTATTAAACTTGGTCACCTTCTTTGAAACAGTCACCAAAGCCATGGATGAGGGGAAGATGGTGCACACCTCCTACTTTGACCTAATCAAAGCCTTCTACACTATTCCTCACTCAGGCATAATAGATAAACTCTCCCAGCTAGGCATCAACCCATATGTTACCAGATGGGTAGCTAACTGGCTCACTGATAGAACCCACTCAGTCAAAATAGGGGAAGTCACCTCTAGTAGCAGACTCGTAATCAGCGGTGTACCTCAAGGATCGGTCTTTGGGCCTCTACTGTTTGGGATATACTTTTCTGAGGTGCAAGCCAAAACCAGTGGTCTATGGCTAACCAAGTTTACAGATGACTGCAAGCTGGGTGCTGTCTTAAATTACACTAGTGATTTGAACATTCTCCAAGAGGGCCTTACCCAAACTAATGATTGGTGCCAGGAGCATGGCCTCAAACTGAATGCCAAGAAATGCATCATTATCCCCTTTGGGGAAAATGGCGTCCCCACTATTTATCCCATTAATAACAATGTACTAAGCATGCAAGCAGTTGTGAGGGACTTGGGAACCCAGGTTGATAGCAACCTGACTGTTGACCACCATGTTGCCTCTGTTGTACGGAAGGCTTTCTACATGGCCCACCTCATAAGTAAGGGTATTTCATCCAGGAACAAGGAGGTCATAACATCCCTGTACTCCTCCCTTATCAGACCCATTATATAGTACAATGCCCCCTTCAGCATGTACCTTGCCAAGCACAAGCTGGAGAGACCATAGAGGTTCCTGACCAGGAAAATCCAGGGTCTCAAACACCTGTCCTATGCAGATAGGCAAAAAACCCTGTCCCTCTACTCATTCTCATACAGACTGCTCAGAGGTGACCTGTATCTAGCATACAAGACCATCTCAGACCCAGCCTTGATGGAGGTGCTGCAAATTCATAAGTCAAAATCCACTCAAGCAACCCACACACAAGGCCTAAACCTGGTCTGTGACATTAATAAAACTTGTTGGTGGGATAGATTTGTGTTCCAGAGACTCCCCCATCTGTGGAATAGACTCCCTCTCCATGTTAAGCAGAGTTCCTCTCTAGCCCACTTTAAGAGGAACCTGGATGACTGGATGAAAAATGGAAAATACACCCCTGGGATCCCACCTGTGTCCCTGCTAGATAGGGGGAAACAGGTGCTGACTTTGTGGGAACATGGTGAAATTCTTGGCTAGGCTTATAAGGGCCTTCAGGCCAATAGCCTAGTGTCATCCTATGAACCTATGAATCTATTACTTGGCATGTTTTTAACTCTCAAATGGATACAGACGAGTTCCTATCAGCTGATTGAGATTTCAGGAACTC